>NC_081544.1:519461-551203 GCF_901000735.1 Corylus avellana | reverse complement strand
CTGTGAATCAATTCTCTTTTCCTCCGGCGATTCCTGCGATTGCTTCTACTTATCCGGCGAGGCTTCAGTGCAGGATGAGGGATGAGGCTTCTGTTCCTCCGGTGGTGGCTACTGTTCCTCCGGTGAGGGCTATTGTTTCTCCGGTTTTCTCTTTTCCTCCTGCACCTGCCAAAGCTTTGATAGATAAACAATCCTATGTTTCCAAGTGTTATACACGGAGAGCGAAGGATAAGGAAGCTAAACAGCTTCATAAGAAAAAGATGCCGCTGGGGGTGAAGAATTTGGAATGCTCTGATAACTTTGAGGCTAGGGGCGGTGGCTCGAGTAGGGTTAGGGATGTGGGGTGATCATGTGTAGGGTTAGCCTTTGTGTAGGGTGTTTCTTGTGTAGGGTGTTTTGATTTTGGGGGTTCTTGGGTGGTTCTTTTTGGGTTCCTTGTGGGTGCTCCTTGGGAGCTTAGGGTTTTTATTGGGTGTTTAGACGCACTCTTTTATACTCCCTGTGTAATCGTGTTGCGCCCTGTTGGGTTTTTGATATATACAAATTTACCTATCAAAAAAAAAAAAAAAGATAACAAGTGGCTCAAACTAGAGGAGGACTACCAAAACAAAAGAACAAAATGGACAGATACGTAGGATATTTTTCACTTTCCATAAAGCACTAGAATCTAAATGCATTGATCCATCCTACATAGAGGGTAGGATACATAGAATAAAGATGAGGATGTCGGACCTATTACAAGAACATGGACTGAGATCAGCCTCTTTTTGAAAACATGAACATAATTTTGGGGAATCCAAGATATATGGTTTGGACTTTGGCTTGCAAATTTGGTATAAGACTGTCAGAAAAAGAAAATGTCCACAAAGAATGCATCAGGACAATGGGTAGTAAAGTTTGGACTTTGTTTCTGAACACTGTTTACATTTCGACAAACTAAACCTCTTCACTAAGGCAGCATTGACCTACCAAGTTTGAATGCATCTTAGCCACCCTTAAAAGAGTACAGCAAATATCAACTTCATTCAACTTCAGCATCTTAGCCCCCCTGGAAACTCATAATGCATCTTTTGATGTAAGATGGAAGCTACTACAGGAAATATACGATTTTTTTCACAGAATTCAGTAACTAAAATTAATGTGGTGTATCTGGAGAGAGAAATTATTGAAGTTTCGAAAACCGCAAGAGGACCATGGTGGAATTAAAGGATTTTTCTTTAATACCCTTTACCACTGGATGACTGTCTATGATTACTTTCATATTTCTTGCTTTCATGACTTTATGGCTATTTTTCCTTTTTCTGTTTAAGTATTTATTTTTTATACTTCCTATATACATGAGTTGCGCCCTTGCACTTTTTAATGAAATTAAATTACTTATGAAAATAAATAAATAAATAAAATTCATAGTTACTGCTAATACCTTAATGTGAGGGTGGAAAACAGGAGGAGAATGAGAAGCTAAAACCAATCTAGTAAATATAAGAGCTTCAATCTTCAAATTTGAGGTAGAGGATTTGTCCTGGAGAAGAATAGAGAAGAAATTAGGGAAAAGAGGGATAATTCCGCATCAAGGAAAAAAGTAGACAAGTTTCATTACAAACTCTCAGCAGCAGACAATTTACTCACACTTAATGCCTTTTCAATTCCTGGAATGAGTGATCCAATGTGGTCTGCAAGGCAGTCTGGCAAGACAACCACAAGTTCCTTTAAAACAGAAAATGCACCAACCTGCAAACAAATGAAACATTATTTGGCATAATAGGAACATTACCTATGATCCACAACGATCAGTAATTCCTACCTTTGTCTTGATGGATTTCTCACGTAGCTGCCTATTTATAGATTTAACTATCTTTGGCACTTCCTGCTTCAATAACCATCTTGGACTGCACAAAATGCCAAAATTTTAGCATTAGCTTCTTCATCAATAACATTAATGCTAGCCAGGAAACCAAGCACCACCAGCAACAATCAGGAAGTGTTGATGAATAAAAAAACCCAGAACTCGGAAAAACAAACCCATTGAAAGGACTGGACCTTAAACATAAAAATGCAGAATATTTAATTATTTCCTCTCCATCCAAAAAAAAAAAAAAACTAGTGACTACTCATCAGAAACACTGGGACATGCTGCCAACTATAATAACATCCCCTGGATGGCGGGGAGTTACCAAGAAACAAAGGATGGGTGAGGAAGAACTAAGAGTCGTGATCTTTCAATTATGGACAAAAAAGTGTTAGTGAACCACCTACTTTAATGGGTTTTCTCCACCTTACAGACCAGTATGGGAGAGAAAAAATCACCCATTTTATCCAATGATGAAGCACATTATTCAAACAGGCAATGTATGGCTCCTATACACCTTAGTTCTCAACTGGCCCAAAACTACCTTAGGAGTCCAATGATTAAGATTAAACATCTCCACAAAATCATGTCTGTCTATGTTGGTCAGATAATAAAATTCCTTGGACAAAAATGTAGATTCAATCTTCAGATGTCCTCCACCCATTTAGCTATCAAGCTCTTAACAAAACCATTGAGACGTCAACACCAAAGGCATCTGTTGGATTCTTATGTGATTCAGAATCAATGTACTAAACCATCTGTGTTTGTTGTCAAGGAGTTACTCACTTTTATTCTATTTGTTACTGTTTAATTTATCTGACTTTTTCTGGGGGGAGGGGGGGCTTTGGTGTGGGGGTTAGAAAGGCCTTGAGTTGTGATACTCCAATTTCAAGAATAAAGAAAAACATAACACAGAAACATGCTATCACGTGGAATTAGTAAAATGTTTGTGATTACTTTATAAGAATTCCAACCGGCACCCATCCATACACACACCATAACTTGTCAAAAAGAAAAAAAAATCATGCGACTCTTTGGCACCAGAAGAACATAAAAATTGACTTGCCTCAAATCATTAATGTCATTCTGCCCTTTCGTAACATTTCCAGTTTGCCGCAGTAGCTCAATGAATGTATTGAAGACATCCATCTGCAGCACAACAATATTAGATAACCGACAACATCAGAAGTAATAAATTATCCAAATAATAATAATAATTCATTGAAGGTTTACCTTCACATTTTCTTCTCTCTCTTTGAATCTATCGATCAATTTTGGACAAGCCTGCAAAACAAAGAATCAAATGTCTAATAGAGCTTGCTACCAATTAGGCTCAAACCATATAGGAAAACTTTTTTATATATAAGACCGACCATATAGGAAACCTAAGATCAATATCATGAAAGATTCCCTTTTTGTTTCTGACCAAATTCAGAATTTTGAATTTACCTCCTCATATAGCTTTGAGAGCAGTTCAGGGCGAGACACAATTAATGCTGCTAAGCATTTAGCAGCTGCTCTTCGGACTTTCCAACTTACATCCTCATCATCTGTGTATTCATTTGCACTCTCGCTACAAAATAAACCAAGTGACATGACATAATTAACAAGTCCATCCACAAATGTGAAATATTGACTCATACATAAATCTAAGTAAAACATACTCATCTTCCTCCTCCTCATGACTCTCATCATCAGTGTCCTCCTCCATGTTATCAGTGAAGTTTGGGTCATAACTTAGATATTCCAGAGAAAGATGAAGAATTTTATCACAATATGAAGAAATATCCCTAGGGCACCTGAGCAGAAAGCTTTCTAGTGCCTGCAGTCAAAATATAACACATATAAAGGGAAAAGAAGAGTAGGAAGAAATAACATAAGCACAAGTAATATGCTAGAAGTATCACAGCCATCTAAACAACAAAAGGAAGAAACTCAGAAAAGAATGACAAAAACAACAAAAACATTACCTGTAAGCTATACTCACGAAGCTCCTCATCATTCTCTGATGCGCTTGTGCAGTAATTTATCAGCACTGGAACCGTGTCACCAAGATGAGGTCCAAAACGATATCCAACAGCACGACTAGAACACCATAGAAATATAATATGTTAGCAAACGACATTTAATCCTTTAGACCAAAAACAGATAAAACACTTAGTGAACACTTCCATAATCCAAGACAAAAACATCGATTAACAGACAAAGCAATAAACAGCAATTACTACTTAACAAAAAAGTCATATAAATATGGCCAAACCGTTCAGATTTGGTAACTTTAATGGAAGGCAGTGCTAATCCTTATTCATAATTTTAAGCAATCCCAACGTTAAAATAGAGATGACAACATAGGACATGAAAATAAGTAAACTACATCTCTCTTTCTTTCTCACACACACACAAACACATTTATTTTTTTAATCAAGATATTAATAAAAGCGTAAGGCACTCCCCGATACACATGGAGTATACAAGAGAAGCCACCTAACTAGTAGGAGCAAAAAGAACAAGAAACTCATGAAAACTAATCACCAAAGGGAAAACAAAAATAGTTGTTCAAAGATACACAGTATTGAAAAATAAAGACTTAATCTCCTCCAAAGTCCTCTCGCGGTCCTCAAAACTTCTATCATTTCTTTTCCTCCAAAGACACCACAAAAAGCACGAAAGTACCATCTTCCACACAGCAACATTCTGAGTGTTGCCAGCCATCCACACACAAACACAATTTTGAAATGATTCACCATAATTTTTACCTTTTAATTAGTTTCTTAAGAAAATAAGTAAACTACAAGTCTCTCTCTCTCTCTCACGCACACGCGCGCGCACACACACACAAACACAATTTTGAAGATGATTCACCATAATTTTTATCTTCCAATTACTTTCTTAAATAAACACAGGACATGAAAATAAGTAAACTACAAGCCTCTCTCTCTCTCTCTCTCTCTCTCTCACACACACACAAACACAATTTTGAAGATGATTCACCATAATTTTTATCTTCCAGCTACTCTCTTAAGAAAACCTTCAACTTTAAAAGGAAAAAAAACATGTAAGAAAAACCCACGTCCAAGTTTGTTCCCAATGTATGTCTTGCCATAGAATCATTATTCTATTATTGTAACACATGAAGGCACATGTCCAGCACATGTTGGAGGTTTGTCTGCCACGTGTCTATGTCCAAAGTAGACAACACTTTGACACCCCAGGCCTAGGCTGTGTGCATTTCAATCTTATTTTAAAAAGAAATATATTAAAACAGATATAAATGCAGAAATAAATGACAATTGTAAAACATATATTCATTATCTGCCTTGACATAAAAGGTTTCTGCCTATCATGCCTAGGTAGAAAAACAAAATCTATGTGAATATATATTAAAAAGGAAAAGAACTGCGCTTACAACATCATCTAAGCCTTTCTAAGTCAAGAATATCAAGTAATGTCGCCACAAAAGTAAATGTGGTAAGAGGAAACCAAAATTTAAGGTACAAAATATATTATGTAGCTCACCTCAAAGCACCAATCATTTGAATGTTTGTGCGGGTCAATTCCGATTTTCTGCCCTTATTTCTCAAGTTCCTAACAACTTCAATTGTTGCCTTAGCCAGCAAATCATCTGACAAGCTTGAAGCAAGAGATGCTGAAGACAAAGAATGTGCCAAGTTAAATATACTGTACCCTTTGGGACAAAATTTTATATTACAAACTCAAAGAAAGTGCAGCGATGCAAGTTTTTCAAGTGGGCATGGACTGGCACCACATTAATCATATGCCAATTTCAGGCTACTCTAACATAGTCAAACAAAACACTTATTAAGTGCCCTGAATCTTTTCTTCATAAAGGTACACTATGAATCTTTTTCTTCATATATAGGTACATCATGTATCATATTACGTATTTTCACTTAACAGTGTGCCTAATATTTTGGTTTTTAAGGAACTGACGATAGAAATAAAATGTTGTTCACAATTCAACTTAAAAGTTTTTTTTTTTTTTGATAAGTCAATTCAACTTAAAAGTATACAAAATAAAAAAGCAGCAACAACCGATTTAACAGAAGAGGAATCCCAGTCCTGCTTTCCATATTAAAGGGGAGAGAGGACTTCTCGTTTTAAAGGTCAGAAATCAAAACAGCCACAGTATCTCCAACTGAATGTTGATTTCCCTTAAATATGGAAAGCAGATGAATTCTGACCAAAATGATCAAAACCAGATGAATTCTGATTGGTGAGATAGGCTAAAGATGTTTATGTTGTACTCTTATCATATTCCACCAAATGAAAGATTCAAGGCAAAGCAACCAAAAACTAAAAAACATTGAGGAAGTAGCTAAAAACATTAAGAGCGTACCTTATCAAAGTAAAACTTAAATAAACATAATCAACTACACAAATTTAATAAACCTTACCAATACAAGACACGGTCTTCTTTCGAACACTAGCTTGATTGGAATTCAACTGGGGCAACAAAGCACATAAAAGTAGTTCGTGGTCGGCTGCCATTAGATTACCAAATTTATGGAGGACATCACATAAGATATCAAGACATTCACACTTAATCTCTGTACTTGGGCCCTGAGTAAAAACACGGAAGTAAAAAATTAGCAGGAAGCCCACCGTTAATTTATGGATAATATGCCACAATGCAAGAACTAAATAAAATAATACAATGATAGCATAGAACATTGGGTAGCAAGTACAAAGCAGACAATTGCTGAAAGCATCTTATTAGTAAGTCCACCCCAAACTTCCCCAAAGCTTCCGGTAGCACTGACATACCATAATATAAATTTATTTAGGTAGCCAATTGTTAAATATGAAGCCATATTAAAATCCGGTAAACAAAACGAATACAATAAAGCCATATTTATAGCTAAGCAAACAAGAAAACAGAAAATGGGAAGCCATAGTGGTCTCCAGTTAATCTTTTTTCCTCATTTATGTGCATATGAGTTTCCCTAAAGTCCTCGAAGCTCCAATCATTACTTTCTCTCTAAAGACGCCACATAAGGCAGAATAAAATCATCTTCCAAACTGCATCGCTTCCCAACAAGCAAAGAAATCTACCACCCGAGTAAGCATAACCCAGGCCCTTCATTGCTTTTTTTTTTGATAAGTAATAAAGATGTATCAAACAAAGCGCAGAGGGGCGCAACCCTAGTACACAGGGAGTATACAAAGGAGTGACTAAGAGGGAGAAAAAGAAGAAGAAAACATAAAAAGGAAGTCAGGGAAGCTGAATGCTAAGGGCGCTAGCCAACCAGTAGTCCAAGTGAAAAGGGTGTACAAGAAAAAGTGAATAAGGTCATCAATGTTCCTAGACGAGTCCTCGAAATATCTAGCATTCCTCTCAATCCAAATGCACCACATAAGGCAAAGAGGAACCATCTTCCACACCACGGCGCTACGAGAATTGCCTCCTGCCCACCAAGAAGCATACAACCCCCTGACGCTACCAGGCATCACCCAACACAAACCAAAACGAGTGAAGACAGCATTCCACAACATCCGCGCAACCCCACAATGAAGAAAGAGATGGTCAACTGACTCCCCATCCAACTCACACATGCAAAGAAAAAAGAGCATTGCTAAAGATACCATTCCAAAGAGCATTGGCAATCTCAAAATGGAGTAAATTATGATCCACTTCCTCCACATTTTTCTTGCACATGCAAAGCCACTAAACCACAATGACATGTTATTTCCTTAGATTGTCCATGATGAAGATCTTCCCTAATGCTGCAGTCCAAGCAAAGAACACCTCTCAAGGAAACCTTATTCCGCCAAATATCCCTCTAAGGGAAATGAGTACTATATTTTTTCTATGACAGGAAACCCCCCAAGATAGGGCCACTTCGTGTACCCACCCCCGAAGGATAAACTTCAAACCCGTGTAACACACCCCCACCTCACGGATCGGTTAAATCTAGCTTTCGCCAGGGGTGTGGCCTAGGGAATTATTTGCAATCAAGGGATTTGAACCTAAGGGAAATGACGGGATTCGAACCTAAGAGAAATGACGGGATTCGAACCTAAGGGAAATAAGTACTATCATGAGGAATAAGAACATTATAGTATGCTCAGACATCAAACAAGTCTCTCTTAGAGGGTAACCAGCAAAGCTTGTTTTCACCAAACCCTCTCACTCTAACAAAAAATAACGACGTGAAAGAGGTAAAGGGATCCACCTCCCAATCGTGAGCTACTCTGAGAAAGTTAATATTCCACTTATGAGAGGTACTAGAGAGCTCCAAATGGTCTGCCACTACAACTTCCTTAAAATGGACTATTCCATGCAAGTCCAAAAAAGTTGTCCCGAGGGTTTGGTCCCCCCCAAGCCCACCATACATCATGCCAAAACTTAACTTTAGAGCCATCACCCTCCACAAGTCTCGAATGACTAGAAAACTCGCCCCAGTCCCTCTTGATATTTTTCTAAAGTCTTACCCCATACAACCCATGGACCCCATTGGAACACCACACCACCCTCCTATGCACTGCCATATTTAGGGTCCGCAACCAACCTCCAAAAGGCCTCTCTTATGACGAGAATAGCACCAAAATCACTTCCCTAAAAGAGATCGATTGAACACAAGCAAATTTCGAACCCCCAACCCTCCTTTTGAGATCAGAAAATACATACCTTAGTCTAGCTAACCAAGCGATATATGAACACTTCATCTATGCCAACCCACAAAAAATTATGATGCAACTTTTCTAAGCGATTGCCAACACCAACAAGGAGGGGGGAAAGACATGAAGTAGGTAGGATAATTAAATAAAGTGCTTTTAATCAGAGTAACTCTCACATCCTTTGACAAGTACATCCTTTTCTGACCAGCCAAACGACACTCATCTTCTCAACGATGTCATCCCAAATAAATTTGACCTTAATCGAAGCTCCCAAGGGAACATTGAGATATTTTGTGGGAAAAGAGATACCTTACAACCCAAAATACTAGCCAGGCCTAACCCCAAGGGGTTGACTCAAGTGGTAGGGGCCTTGGTCTTGATGGCATTTCGATCAGGTCTAAGATTTGAATCCCTTGGGTGCAAGCAATTCCTTGAAGCCAGCTGCCGGCAAAGCCAAAGTATTACCCAATTTGTGTGGAGAGGATGCATTGCACAGGTTTAAGGTTTACCCAACATGAGTGAGTACCTGAAGTAGCCTTACCTTGAAGGGGTTCCTCGTCATAATAATAATAATAATAATATTAGCCAAGCCTTCATCGACATTGCAAACTGGAACCAAAATCAACAAAGGAAGGAATTGATGTCATATTGCCTTCAAAATCTCTCTAAAAAGGGCTGGTAGGAACTAGAAAAGGATATTCTATATTAATCTCATGAACATGTTATATTTATCAAAAAAAAAAAAAAAAACCATGATCATGTTTAAAGAATTCCCTTTTTGACCTAATATAAAACAAAATTTACAAGGGGCACACAAGTCTCTAACATGGGAAACGATGAAGAGAGAGAGAGAGTGGAGGAGGGGGTGAACAAACCTTTGTCTACATTTCACATAATTAACAGAACAAAAGGAAACCAAGTGCAATTAAAGAGAGCTTCTTTATTTTGGTGTTTTGAGTTGCATTCCTTTCTCTGAGTTTTTAGATTTGTCATGCATTTTCCTATTATTTCTGAATAAGTGAAAAGTTCTAATCTGCTTCTAATTGCATACAAGATTTGCTTAGATACCTTCCGTACATTATTTTGTTTGCAAATTCAAATTACTCGATTCACATGGTGAAGGGGTATCCAAAAACACTTTCCCATTTGAATGCCAAAAGCTTCCATATGATAAAGAAGTGACATTTAAATTTAGGAACTCACGGGGCCATTAATTCCTTTTATCAATTGTGGCGTGACTGCAACAAGAATTGATTGGGCGAGAGATGGTGTTGCAACTTCAGCAACTATTGTTTTCAAAGCTATGCTAGCAATGTCCCGATGTTGATCCTTCCCGTTTAGCAGTTTATCACAGAGTTTATTAGCCATCTCCACAACACGTGCTTCACTCACCTTCTTGACCAATGGAGCAAGACTGCAATACCACATAAAAAAAAAAAAAAGGATATACATCAACTGAAAAAATGCACAACAAAGTACCAATATTATATAGCATTTCTTTATGCAATAGTTTCCCTTCATCTTTTTGCGTCATTTGCATAAACTAACATATAAGCAGACAGACCAGTCATAATTTCAGAAGATCACTGGGAAAAGAAATAACAAAGTGCCATCCTGCATTTGCACCAACTTACCAGTGTACCACTAGAACTTTATAGAGGATGAATTTTGGCAATCAAAAATTATAGCGCTATCAAAACTTATGCATACTAAATATCCAGAAGTGACTACTACCATCTAAACTGAACACATGATCAACAAGCGGCAACTAACAGCAAGACTTATAACGTCTAAGGGAAATCAAATTCAAAAACTGAAAAATATTTATCATGCAAAGCAATATTGATGAACAGGATACACAATTCTCTTTGGCAGACTCAGTTCAAGAACATTATCCAGTCAAGACTTGTCCCTTCTTTACATACCCCCAAGAAAGAGATTATAGCGTGTTAAAAGACCTATCACCACCCTTCCCGTTAAATACAAATGTGAACGGCATTCATAACCACCTATAAAACACTGAATATGACAGTTCAAGAATAGATACAATCATGTAAGCATGCTTTTACTGAGACAAACATCACTCGGACAACCAAAAGAAGCAACCGCATCCCTGATCATATAAAATGGGGATACAGAGGCAAGTCAATACCATTTCACTGCCAATCCCGAAACATCTCCTGCTGCATCATCAAGCTGTTGTATGATTATATTTGACAATTTTATCTCCAGATCAGAATCAGCTTTAAAACTATCTTTGTTTAACTCGTTTAGCAAATCAGATGTTGCCATATATCTGTAATCTTTATCCTTGCCTGTCATCTGCAAAAAAACTCACAGGTGAAAAAACATGAAAAGCTAAAATATGTGGGACACACATATTTGCCGTTACACAAGAGTCAAATATGGTCAAATATGAGTCATTGTAAAAAGACATACATGCGTGCGTGCATACATACATACACACAAATCAAATAGAAGCCCCAAAAATATCATACCTTTTCTAGTATACCGGTCATTGCTAAATTGGCCGCCATCTCTGTGCGAGAAAATCAAGGTGCTGTGAGCACCTAACTCACAAATATCAATACTCTGAGAGAGGAACAGAATATAGGCAATCAGTAATCATAAAATTACATTAGCATAAGTGAAATAAAATTCAAAAGGAGAAATGAAATATGTTCAACTACACATACCAAAAAAAAAAAAAGAAAGAAAGAAAGAAAGAAAGCCTCAAAATCCATGAAGGAACCTATTACCAAAAAAGAGGAAACAATTTGAAATTCAAAAATGGCAAATGAATCCTCGAGCAAGGCAAGCAAGCACACGCTGCTTAAGAACACAACACAAAATATATATATATATATATATACTCATTGTTGTTGAATCATAGCACATGTTTCCCCGTTCCGTTTGAGTTTGGGCCAGTGAGTCAGCCTTAATATACCAATGCCAAAAAAGAGGAACGAACAAAACACACATCCTCAAACTAACCCTACACCCAGAACCACACACACCATCCGATACACAAATACACATCATCAAGTGCAATGGGAGTAAAAAAGAAATAAAAGAATCCTTAGCCAAACCATGTGCCAGTAATCTACACTAGATTAAATACCCAAATCAAAAAAAAAAAAAATCACCAAATAAGCTTCACTCCAGAACCCTAGAGAACCTTCTCGTCTGATATTATTTCTATATAATACACAAAATTAAGAAAATTAAGCCGGATTGTAGTATCGGAAACCCTAGAAAATAGGAACGAAATGCAGAGAAAAGGAATCGAAACGGAGGATCTTAAACGCATTGAAGAAAGAAAGCTTAGAGAGAAACGGAGACATACCTGCGGGGAAGTAATTTGATTTGTGATTGTAGCGATCGATTCGCAGCTCTCTCTCAGTCTCTCAGTGTGTGTCTTAAAGACTCAAAAGGCTTTTTCATTTTTGGTTCTTTAGGCTTTCACTCACTCGTACCAGTGAGAGAGTTCGTTGAATGGAGATTTGGAGAATGTTGGGGAAAGCTAAAACCCTATACTCTAGAGCCTTGGGCCCAAAAGCACGCAACTGAGAAACGCTCACGAATTCGGGGCCTCGTCGGTTTTTTTATGGGCTCTCTTTAAATCAGAGGCCACGTATTGCTTTGATTAAAGTATAAAGATGATGCTGTGCTATAATGTTTAGTAGGAAAAATAAATTTTTACGCGTGTCAAAATCTAATTGGAGTGTTAAAGAGTGTTCAATATTTAAAACTTTTGGTTTCAATTTTTTTTTTTTTTTTTTGAAATGAATCAGTTCCGTCTCATTCATTGATAAACGAGCATAAAGCTTAAATAACACAGAACAAAAGTTCTGAAGCAACCATAGCCGAAGTTACAAGGTTACAAGTGTCAAAGATGACGTATTACATTACAGATTCAAACAAAATCCGTTAACCTATGACTAACCTTGGCACTGGGGGTAGAGAACTTCAAAGCAAAACTCATTCTCCTCATTCCAAAAGCCAAGATAACGTTCACATTTACAACCCAAAAGTCTGGACCAAAGCAACAAACCCAAAGAGCATTAGGTGGGCAGATCGAGAGAGAAGACCGAGCATTATTACAATAAAAAATAAAAATGATTACAAGGAAACAAAACAAAACAAATAGAACAAAAAAGGAAAACCAGATCAAATTACAGGGAAATAAACAATATAAAAAGCACACCAAGAGGATGATAGAGCTGGAAAGAAGAGCCGATCGCTCGCGCTCGCTGGAAACCGAAAATGTAAGAGGCGTCGGAAACTCATCACGGTCGGGGCGCAAGGAAAAGCCCAGCAGAGGACGGTGGGCGGCAGAGCACGCAAAGGAGATCGGTGGCGCACTCAGATGGAGGGAGAAGTTTGAGTGAAACCCCAAGAACATCACCGACAATAAACAAGCAGAAAAAATAACGAAGGATCAAAGGAGGGGGAAGAGGCGGAGAGGAAGGGAAAGGAAAAAAAATTGCTCAAAGAGCTAGGGATATCAGGTAAGTAGGCTAACTCGCTAAGCCTCAATAATTCTTCGTCTTTCTTCTGATTTTTCCTAAACAAACGCCGTTTTAATTTTTTTGTTCCATCATGTGTGCCACGACGTTGTCTCTCTAATATTAATAAATCTTGTCCGATAAAATTATATATGGCTTTTATATTCTTTAAAAATGCTTATATATGAATGAATCTCTCAAAAATTTTGACTTTAAAATATTGCCATCCTCATATATATATATATACCACAGGGGTATAGTTTTAATTATTTTTTTCCTCTCTTATATTTTATCCATTTTTTTTTTCTTCTCGTCAATCCTATTAGATATGGTTTCAGTCTCTTTTATGTTTATTGACGTGAATCCGTGATAAGTTGGGCCTTAACTACCATAATGCCAAATCGGGGTTCTCACAAATACTCTTATTCGTAAGAGAATTGGGGTAAATGAAAATAATTAATACAAATACATTAGCTACTGTATTTGTATTAATCATTTTTGCTTAACACGCCAGGCTCAATATATAATTAACACGCTAGGCCCTATATGGGGAGATAAATATATATCAAATCATATTTTTTGCTTAACACGTATGCAACGATCAATTGCAGGCCATGTCAACTTTGCTTAACACGCCAGGCTCTTGGATTTACCACTTAATTAGAAGTTAGAACAAGAGCTAACCAAAGGTGAAGATGATAATCCATATATATACAAGTGCTTCGAGGGGTACGTCAATCCATGCTTAGTCGTCTTGGTAAGTCCGATCCCATCCTGCATGGGATGTGTCTCATAGTCTCATGCATCTGTAACTAATGTCAAAATTGAAAGACTCGAATGAATTGAGAGAATTGCAATAGACAACGTTACTTACTATGGCCACCAATATGATGCTGCCAGTTACCGCACTGCAACCCATTAAGGCCGGTGAGCCGAATGTGTTAATCATGTCCGACGAGCAGATCCTGGATCTAATTTCTATAGCCCATGTTCCTACTAACGAAAACATTGATGCCCACTCTCTTTTCGTTGTCGTCGAAAGCATTCTTAAGCGTGCAACCCTTACTTTTCACTTTGTCTTACAGAAGGCATATATGTTTTTCTACCCCATCATATATATATATTCTTCATAAGATTTTTTTTTTCCTTTTTTTTTCACTTTTTTCTTCTAGTATGAGAGTTGGGTATATATACAGCAGAGAACTAATAGATGGATAATGTTATTTTTAGTCATTGAGGTTTCTTTCACTCATGATTACTTGTTGTTGGGTGGTCTTATGTACCTCTCTCAACCCCAAAAGCTAACTTAAGAGGTGAGGCTTTTCCTCACACTTATAAACTGACCACCAGCCCCTTCCACAACTGATGTGGGATAACCTAAACAATCTCCCCTTCACACATTGGGCCCTGGGTCGGAGCAGCGACAACCCATTTTTCCCGTGAATTGTTGGGCTAAGACTTGTTGGTAAACCTGGGTTCTGATACCAGTCTTGGGTGGTCTTAGGTACCTCTCTCAACCCCAAAAGCTAGCTCAAGAGGTGAGGCCTTCTCTCACACTTATAAACCGACCACCAGCCCCTTCCACAACCGATATAGGATACCCCCAACAATCTCTCCCTCACACATCGGGCCCTGGGTCGGAGCAACGACAACCCGTTTCTCCCGTGGACTGTTGGGCCGAGACTTGTTGGTAAACCTGGGCTCTGATACCAGTATTGGGTGGTCTTGAGCCTATCTCAACCCCAAAAGCTAACTCAAGAGGTGAGGTTTTCCCTCATACTTATAAAGTGATCACCAGCCCCTTCCATAACCGATGTGGGATAACCCCAACAATCTTCCGCTCACACATCGGGACTGGGTCGGAGCAACAACAACCTGTTTCTCCCGTAAACTGTTGGGCTGAGACTTGTTGGTAAACCTGGGCTCTGATACTAGTGTTGGGTGGTATTGGGCCTATCTCAACCCCAAAAGCTAGCTTAAGAGGTGAGGTTTTTCCTCACACTTATAAACTGACCACCAGCCCCTTTCACAACCGATGTGGGATAACCCCAACAATATCTCCCTCACACATCGGGTCCTCGGTTGGAGCAGCGACAACCCGTTTCTCTCGTGAATTGTTGGGCCGAGACTTGTTGGTAAACTTGGGCTTTGATACCAGTGTTGGGTGGTCTTGGGTACCTCTTCCAACCCCAAAAGCTAACTCAAAAGGTGAGGCTTTCCCTCACACTTATAAACTGACTACTAGCCTCTTCCATAACCGATGTGGGATAACCCCAACACTTGTGACTTACAATAAATATAGGGCCATGTAAACCTGGAAGATAAGGTGTCCACAACCAGCTTGGATCCACTATTATGCATACTCAAGCGGCTTTCCTCTAAGGTATTATCCAAAGAATAACATTTTTTTCCCCAATTAATGTTTGTGTCATGAATTATGATTGAGATGAATGCCATCGTTTTTACTGTATAGTTACCAAATTAGAACGAATTTTTTTTAGATGGCAGGCAAGGCTCCAGGTGTGGAATTTGCACACAAAACAACAATGGCAATACTTAACAAACTCTCAAACTATTCATGGGAAGGTAAGGCAGTGTTGACACTTGCGGCTTTTACTTTGGATTACGAGAATTTAATGCCTGTTATCCAGCTTAAAAAACATATACGTGGGACGATAATAGAACTTAACGAAATTATCAATTACACGATGGACGTCATGAAGTCCATCTTTAAGTTGAACAACCTATTTAACAATGATATGGAGGATGAACCAACATATGTCTACTGGATTATCATTGCTATTGTAGCTTGCGCAACTCATATGTGTTATCTCACTAGCAATATTGAGTAAGTTCTTGCCCTTAACATGTACTATATATATTCTCAAAAATTTCGAGTAGAAATCACATTGTCATGTCACAATTATAAAAATTGTAATGCAATTGCTTATTTGCCAATTCATAGCTAGGTGCATGTCGACTCGGAGTGTGTCAGAACAAAATATCGATAGATAATATAGTTCTTTTAATCTATTGCAAATGACCATGGCTAATTGTCTGATTTCAGGGACAAGACACAAGATCAATTTCCCTTGTTCGAGAATATCACTGCCATCCTCTTCGATCTAAAAAGCAGGATAGGAAAAACAATTGGTTAGCCAAAGGCCGATTTCAATCATAAGGAAGCATATATATGCTCCATTGAATCTATTGCACATGCATTATAATCGCTTCAAAATAGGCAACAATGCTGACCAAGTATCATTGTTCATTGTAGAGAAAAAGAAGGCAAGGAAACTAAAGGAACTTTTACAAACTCCTGATGAAGTAGTGGAGGTTTTCAAGGGGTTAATTTTCGCTAGCTGGGATGGCATGCAGCCTCTCATTGACGGTTCCACCAATCAAATGGTTAGCTTTACAAACCAAAACCCACATATATGCTTATTTTAGAATTTTTTTTTCTTACTTCTGCAGCTCATATATTCAAGAATAATTTATAGCTCGAGCAATTGACTTGATTTTTCACAATTGTCTTGCACAAACAGGTTAGCATCGACGTGTTGAAGGAGATGAATGTTATATTGTTCATTTCAAGCCTTGACATCTCTAGGTATGATATCTCGATTTTTATACGAATTTATGATGAAATAAATAGGAAGAAAGGGCACGAGTACAAAATTGTATGGATCCCAATTGTGGAACAGTGGATTGATGACCTGCGAAAGAAGTTTGAAATGTTGCAGTCTAAGATACCATGGTACATAGTGCAGTACTTTTCACCAGTAGCAGGCATTAAGTTCATTAAGGAGGAGTGGCACTTCAACAATAAGCCTATTTTCTTGGTGATGAACCCACAAGGGGATGTGGAAAAGAAAGATGTACACCACTTGATTCAGCTACATGAAATAGTACTACTGGAAAGATGTTATTTCTCATCTATCATGAGACCACCTGGACCTTACGCAGTAAAGTCTTTTTCAAAACTCTAAATGAACTTACATATCTTTTGCACATACATGCATATACACACATGCACATATTCATGCATGCAATTTTAGGCAAAATTCATAATGCGCCATCACATGAAATTTGAGTTCAGGCATATATATCTTGTGCAATCAGATCGAAGAGTATACTTTCATTTGTGGAGGCAAGGACAACATATGGATTGAAGAATTTTCTAAGAAAGTAAATGTTGTGTCGGAGGATTCAGTCATAAAAAACGCATTGACTTTCATAGAATTGTCTTGTGTTGGAAAAGGCCACAAAAAGAAACGTTTTTGGAAACACTTCGAGATTCGGAAGAAGACTAAATCTGACATTGGGAACCAGGAAATTCAAAAGTTATTGCTTTCCTTCAAGAATGAGAGTAGATGGGCCATGTTGAAAGCCAAATGGTCTACAAGGGTGGTCAGTGATCATGGGACGACAATGCCAAAGGTCTTAGAGGCATTTGAAGAGTGGAAGGTAAATGTGCCTGAGAGAGGCTTTGAGATTTGCTTTATGGAGTACCATGACAAGTTTCTTCAAATTGGTCCCCTTCCATCGACATCATAAAATGACTGAGTGTCTTAATTTGTATCGTAGAGGTCACCATCAGCTTTAAATAAAGGGATCAGTCCCTTCGAATAATGATGTATGCATGCATGTGTCTAAGTTTGTAATTAGTGTCATCAGTATTAGGAAGTTTGATTGTGTAATCTGATGCCAATGTTATTGTTATAAGTTGTTGAAATTGGATGGTGTCTTTTTTCTGCATGAAAAAATTTATAGCATTTTTTGTTAGAATGATTATACTTAAAATCCCATTTAAATAAGTCAAAAATCACGATGTTAAATTAGAGTCTATGGTGGTTAAATAACTAAATTCATTATTTTTTATAAAAAATAACTTTTGTAAGAACTTGGTATAAACTAGGTCTTTACATGCTCCAGTACATGCAAAATGCTATAAAAGAGAAGCTCAAGCTTGGTATAGAGGACTTTGGCCTTAAGCCCAAAACTCAGACTTAATACATTTATATTTCATTCTCAAACACTATATTGACTTCAGCCTCAAAGCTAGGGGTGAACACAGATGTGGATAAGGTTATTTGCAATATTTGTGGTTGCGTCCGCAAAATGAGGATATTACGTACTTTTAGATCTGCATCCACATTTGCAACATGTTTTTACTAACCGCATTCGCGCGGTTATATATTGTGATAATTATTCGCTATTCACATATTAGGTAATGAGGCTTTTGAGCCTATTTTAGTCTATTGGACCTTCTTTGGGTCTCTATTAAGGCCTATTTAAATGATTTTGAAAATAATTTAAGCTGATTTTAATATTTTAGGCTTGTTTCAATTTTTTTCAAGCCTTAATATTTTGAAAATATATTGATTTGACATTACTTTGACAGGCTCTCATGCTTGCAATTTTTTTTTTTTAAAATTTTTTTGCAGGTGTGAATTGATGATCGAGCATTTGGCATTAGAAAATCCTCATTTTATACTAACTATCAAGTTTTTAGTACATTTTTATTTTTATTATTATATTTTTTTTAAGTATTTAACATAAGAGAAACCACTTAAAATACGTCACATTATCCGATGTGAAATGTGTGTAAATAATAACATTACTCTTTATTCATCAAAGTTTGAAACGGAAGGTCAAGTAAGCAAACAATTATGCTTAAGGAATGGCCTTTTATGAGAAATCTGCAAACAAATTTGATGAAAGAAAGTACACTTGACTTTTTTTTTTTTTAATTAAAAAAGGTTGGAGGGGGAGACCAATTGTAGCTATTCTACCTGGGCGTGACCATAATAGCACCAACCAGCGGGGAATTGCTCAGGAGAGTTTTAGATGGCGGAAACTGCAAGCATACCTTCAAGACCAGCTGAATCATAGCTTAACCGTCCGTCCCACCAGGGCATCAATGAGAACCAATGTAGTTTATACTAATCAGGCATGAGGATTTTTCATTGTAGAAATTCGAACCCACACCTTAATATTTACCTAACCACTTGGGAATTTCCTTGGGCTATTAAACTACCACCTTTGATGGTAAGTACACTTGGCTTGATCCTCAAAAAACTTCGAAATAACGACTGAAACGGCATCGCGAATATAAGTTAAAAACCGCTACATTATATGATCATCAAATATTATTATATTCTTAAAAAAAATGAAGCAATCTTAAAAGATTCTTCATTTGAAGATCTCTACCACACAGACCTTTTTATTTTTCTTATAATTCTTTGACTTGCTCTCTTCATGCATCATAATTTGTTTTTGATTCAGAATTATGTAATAATTTCATATAGTTATTATCACATTATTTGAGATAGCTACGAATTCTATTTATTCCAGATGGGGTGAAATTTAGTGTAATATATATGTTTAACAAATAAATCATGATTAAATTGTCCTCAAGGAGTAGCTCAATCGGCTGTGTACCATGTCTCATGAAGCGGATGTCACTAGTTTGAATCATTCCCTTGTGTGGACATGTAAAAAAAAAAAAAAATCATGATTAAATTTGAAATTCTCCTTGTGTACGTCCTTAATTGTCACACTAAATGTACCCAATGACATTCAATATAACACAAGGACTTTAATTCATCTCATGAATGATAAATATCAAAACAAAACAAATTTTATTTAAAATAAAATCGAATTCGAATTGGCTTTAATCCTAACACAAGCCTACAATAAAAACAAAAGAAAAATGAAATGAAATTACAATGCAATCCAGTACAATTTGAAATACACAAACTTTAGTGATGCGGTATTACAGAGATAAGAGAACACACAGTTTGTATTAAAGTAAGAATTGTAACAGTCAAAGCGGCCATCCGAAGAAGTGTGCTAAAACAAGTCCGTCTTATGTATTCCGGCCAACTAGGATTCTCGTAGAATTTTTTCAATTTGATACAAATATCATAATATTTGGGGCTCATGGTTGAATAAATCATACTTGTGCCCAGATTGTTGATGAAATTAGTTGTCTGTTTGTTATCGAACCCACTAACCACGATCCTTTGCTGACGAAGTAAATCCACATCTTTTTCACTCTTGATGAGGAAATCTAACAGGATAAAATAGTCAGTAATATGTGTCTTATTTGGATAGTGGCATTGTTCCAAGGCCAAGAGATTTCGCACACAATGCTCGGTCTCATTGTCCAAGGTAAAGCGTGGAATTTTTAACACTCTCTTCTTCCAGTCTAAGTGAAGGTCAAGGTCAAGTAAACAATTGCTTGAAAGATCCACCTCAAACTTCAATCCTACCCCATCCAGCTGGGTTGCACTGTACATATGCTCAACTGTTTTAAGCTTTCTATTTGGTAGCGGACGGCGAGGAGGTAGGTAAAAGTTTCTAAGCAAATCAGAAAAATGCAATATTTCCAACTCAGGATCGAGAGACATCTTTTGACTATTGTAATTTTGAAAGTACTCAAAGGAAAGCTCAACCAAGGAAGTAGGTACTGGCCTAGATGCAAATGCACGTTCAAATAATTTGTCAATAATGGAAAAAGGAAGTTGATTTTCAAGTAAAATAAGGTCTAGCTGCATCTTAGTAGCCAACCATGGCTTTAATACTATCTTGTCCTCAGAAGTCCACTGGGTGAACTTATTTCTTAAAAAAAGCTCAATAATGAAGCATGCATCTGTCACGATCATTGTCACAAAATGATCATCACTACTAAGATCAGTAAAAGTCTCTGCATAACGTTGACAAATACTTTCTTTAGAATCCTTAACAATCTGTTTTAAATCCTCCATGTTTATCTTGACCCGTTCGAGGAATGCCTCGAGATATTTCACTTTATATTTTTCCATAGTTTGCAATTTTTTGTTGCCATGATCATGATGAAAAGGCCCTATTGAAATAACCTGAGGATTGTAGGCTTCTTCGTTCAACTTGCGAAGGGGATCCGGAACCTTGTAGATACAACATTCAGGTACTTTCTCTACCAATTTTGTCATGTCAATATTTACCGAACTTTCACATTCATGTTCATTTCTAATTAAAGCATTTGCTTCTTGTTGCGTTGATTCTCGCGCTCCCATCTATCAAGTTGCCTTTCTTAAATTTCCTGATGACAAAGATCACAAGAATTACTAGAATTAAAAAAAAAAAAAATGTTCAATGCTGTGAATGACCAATATATATCGAATCCTAGTAAGAATTTCAGCAAAAGAACATTTTAATTTCTGTGTTTTTAGAGATTCCGATCGAGCTCAACGTATTCTTGTATAGTATTCAAGAAATATTTACTGCTAAATTTACGAGTTGATATGATATATAGCTTAAATGTAAGTAAAAATGGTGGAAATTTGCACAAATCATTAAAATGTAAGCGAGAATGGTATAAATTAAGTAGAGAGTAATTAAGAGGGAGAGATTTCTAACCTGGTTCAAGGCTACCTAAGTATGCCACACGTGACACGGACACCAATCAAAAACGAGTTGATCTGCTTTGAGGCCTCAAACAAAAGAAAGGATGGGGGTTATAAAGAAAAAGAAGTTGCTCTCTCTCTCTCTCTCTCTAAAGCAGGTGAGTAAAAGACTTGAATAAAGAAGGACCAAGAAAATGTTTATATTAGAGTCACCGCTAAAGCCGTGGGCGGTGAATAAAAAAAGACTCTCGAATAAAGAAAGACCAATAAACTCCAGCATAATCGAAGTCTGATTTTCTAAGGATGATATATATTTTAAATAATAATAAAATCAGGCACTAGTTGATCACTACTTGTTTATGGGTAAAACACTTTAACTAAAAGAGGAATCCTACACATCCCAAATGATGCATTTGATAATATCCCCTTAGATGCATTAATGTAAAATTGTTACCCAGACAATTTTTAAACATTGCCGGGATCCCAATCCAGCTGGGTCGGACTTGGGGAGGGGAATCATTAAATCTCTTCTAGACCCGTAAAACGAAAAACCATTATATTTATTTGCCGGTCTTTTAATAATCTGTAAAATGAATTGGTCTTGTTGGTTTTTATGCTATGTTCATTGTTGATCCACCAAACACAAGAGCTATTGCGCGCTCTCTTTTGGGTGAGATTTGAAAATGCTTCGAGCCACCGGTAAACCACCTGCATAATTAATTAGGGTAACTTCACTTTAAATTTTTGAATTACCACACGATTTGATAAACTCTCAAATTTTAAAACTTCTCAATTTGAATCATAAACTTTCAATTGCAGTTAATTTGAACCCCTCAGTCAGATTTAGCGGTTAACTGCTAACAACAATACCTAAAAAAAACCAAAATATCCCTAATTTTTTTTTTTATTTTTTTTAAAAAAAGCAAACAAGAAAAATAAATGGGTCAGCAGACCCACAGTTAGGTTTGGCTGGGACCCAGTCGTGGGTTTGCTGACTCACGGGTCATAAGGCCAAAAAACTTTTTATTTTTTTTATTATTATTATTTTAATTTGAAATTAAGACTAAATTTAGAATTTTATAAAAAAATCAGAGATATAAACGTTATTGTCTCATCTGGCCAAAATCAAAATCAAAATTAAAAAACTAAAAAAAAAAATATCAAAATCAAAGGGGTAGCTCCAGCCACCCCTTGGCCAAAATGGGGTGGCCAAAACCATCCCAAGCCCTTCCTGGGGTGGTTTCGGCCACCCCTATTTGGCCTAGGGGTGGTTTTGGCCACCCCCTATACGGCCGGTATGGGGGTGGATGAAACCACCTCCAGGCCCTTGGGGGTGGCCCAATCTCTCTTTTTTTTTTTTTTTTTTTTTTTTTTGGGTTGGCCTTTTGTGGCTGGCTCTGGAGTGGGGGTGGCTGCTTTGATTTTGATTTTTTTTTTTGTTTAGTTTTTTAATATTTTTATTTTTTTTAATATTTAATAAATTTTATATTATTTTTTTATTACCCAAAACCATCACGTTTTTAACTACCGCATGCAAGCCTCGCCCTTAGATTTATTTATTTTTTAATTAAGGATGAATATTTAATGATGTCAGGTTAACATAATAGAATGGTGAAGTTGAATAAATATAGAGCCGGCTATGGCATCGGCATCAACTTGAACAATTCTTTTTAAAATAAATCTCTTTGCCATAACAGGTTCTAGTGCCTGTATTTCATTATTATATAAAATCTCATCCTTCGAAAATTTGACTCGGATTATATGGTGTTTCTTGGTCTCTCTTTATTCAAATCTCTTATTCACGTGCTTTGGCGGTGGCTCCTAACATTTTCAGATCTCACCAACTATATTCTATAGGTTCAAAAATCTCAATGACCAACAGAGTGCGTAATAGCTCTTTTGTGTTTGCAGATTATTAAAAGACTTTTATGGCAGACTATTGAAAATTTCAATGACGAACAAAATCTTTTTTCTTTAATTTTTTTATTGAGTGAGAATATAAAACTCGCAATGAAATATATGTTAAAGTGCTGATTAAATGATTAAATTTACTTTTGTTGCCAGTTTAAACTTTTAGGACAAATGGTGATTTAAACTTGGTATCAAAGCTAGGATGAATGAGGCCAATACTACCTACTCATGAAAAAGAATCAAGAAAAATACTGGTCTGCAGGTGAAAGAGAGTGTTGATGAATGATTCTACAATACATGTGCACAAGACTTTTGGCATATTTATAAGGAATCAATAACCCTCTCCTATAAAACTAGTTTTATGAAATAAGTTAAGTCTACCAATTTCTTTTATACATATCTCAAAGAAATATACATGTTCATGAGTAGGGCATCAGTAGACAACAAAGACAATTTACATAGTTTTATTATTTTTATTATTATTATTATTAAACAAATAAGCTTTGTCTTTTCTAAATACTTGTCTTCTGGTCACATATTTCTCTAAAATCTAATTTTCTTTTCAGTCTACTTCAACAATAAAATATCTTTTTTTTTAGTTTCGCGTGTGAAGAATAAATAATGATATAAAAGTCAATTGCGGCAAACATTGACAGCTTCATTTTGCAGATTATTCAAAGACTTTGTTAACAATATGAATTCTATGATATCCAACATCAGCAGCTAAGGATAATGCCACATGTTCTTCTGTGATTCAAAACACTCAGATTGATAGAAAAGTCAATCTTTTGGCAATGCTTGACTTTTCAGTGTGGAAACAGATGACTTTTGTGAGCCAGATTTCAATGGATTAGTGGGAATCGCATTTACTTAATGATTATTGTTTGGAAGATCATGATCATCCAGAAGTTTCCCGTGAATCCTGCTTGCTGATGAGAGGACTCTTGGCTTTTATAATAATCAATCAAGTCTTTGATTAATCTGCAAAATGAAGCAGTCAATGGTTGGTAATTGGCTTTTATATCATTATCGAAGAAGACATTATATTTATTTGCTGGTCTTTTAATAATCTGTAAAATGAATTGGTCTTGTTGGTTTTTATGCTATGTTCATTGTTGATCCACCAAACACAAAGGATAGAGCTGTTACGCACTCTGTTTATGGTGAGATCTGAAAATGCTTCGAGCCACCGGTAAACCACCTGAATAAACTTGAATAAAGAAAGACCAAGGAGTACTCATCGTTGATGATATCATTAATTACATCTCTTGGTAGATAGATTATTCAACCTCGCTCCCTCCGAGTCAAAGGAAACGCGCGCGTATGGGGGTGAGAGAGAGACCCTTTAAATTTGTCTTTATAACCAAACCTGTAGGCCTCTATAATTGTCTGAGAGCCCATACAGTAAATCTACATTTCATTTGCAGGAGCTAAAGGTCTGTACTTTCGCAGCCAAGGTGAAACCCAACTCTTTTTTTTAGCAGCTAGAATAATCTCTCCCTCTTGGTCTTGGACTCAGCTGGTTTATAACAATATTCTCTATTGTTCTTAGTTTGCAGTGGTTCAACATTCACCCGGAGATGTTGCTGTCTAAGATGCCATGGTATACAATGCAATACTCTTCACCAGTACCGCACATCAAGTTCATTAAGGAGGAGCGGCACTTCGAAAATAAGCCTATTGTCGCAATGATGAACCCACAAGGGACTGTGGAAAACAAAAATGCACTCCACTCGATTCAGCGACGTGGAATGACGGCCCTCCCTTTCACTCCACGGGTCCAAACCCCATATGCGTTTTCCAAGAATCCACCTGGACCTCATGCAGTAAAGTCTATTAATTTTACAACTCTAAATAATTAATTAATGAAATATACGTACATACATATCTTTTAATTTGCACATATGTATGTGGATATTCATGCAATTAAGCAGTTTTTGGCAAAATTCATAATATATGCACTTTTCAATATAACAATATTAATTTGAGGCTATATATATATATATTGTGTAATCAGATCAAAGAGTACACTTTCCTATGTGGAGGCGAGGATAAAACATGGATTAAACAATTTTCCAAGAAAGTAAATGTTGTGGCTGAGGATCCAGACATACAGAAAGCATCAATTTCCATAGAATTGTCTTACATTGAAAAAAGTCGCAAACGGAAACGCACCGACCCTTGGAACTGGGAAATTACAAATTTATTACCTTCCTTCGAGAATAAGGGTCAATGGGTCATGTTGACCAAAGCATCTACATGGGTAGTCTTTGGTCATGGGACGACAGTTCTAAATGTCTTGGAGGAGTTTGAAGAGTGGAAGGTGGATTTGCATAAGAAAAGCTTCGAGATTTGCTTTAAAGAGCACCATGACAAGCTTATTCAAACTCGTCGCCTGCCACGGATATCATGGAATGTCCTACTGTTCTTGTACCATTGAAGTGCACCATCAACTTAAAGTGCTGCTAAATTGACTATTTTATCAAATAATGATGTACGTGTCTAAGTTTACAACTTATTACCACCAAATAATGATGTACGTGTCTAAGTTTGTAACCAGTGTCACTAGCTAGCTAGTATTAGGAAGTAAAGGGTATCTTGATCACAATGGTAATCTTATGCCAATGTTATCGTTTTATGTTGTTGCAATTGGATGGCGTCTTTTTGTGCTTGAAAAATCTTTTAGCTTTTTTTTTTTTTTTTTTGTTAGAATGATTATATTAAGTTATAGTCTAAACTCACAAGTGAGAGGTATTGGAATAATGGTTAATATATATATAAGAGTTTTTAAGAGGAGGGCATAAAATTCCAACAAGTGGTGTTTTATTTAGCTGACAAGTGTTTATTTTAAATGATACTTTAGCTAAAGATAGACTCCGGAAAGCATCTAGTTGTTTTGAATGACTTGATTCAAATCATTTTTGAGGAGTTAAATTATGTGTGGCTCAAGTACATGTGGGATGTTGATGAAGCCCCCTGCTAGGACATGATTGAGATCATCTTCATGCTTTATATATCTTGTTAAGAGTAGGCTTTGATTATGTTTTGTGGTGGTTAAATTTGGATTGTAATATCTTTGTATTTTGATGGTTGGTCTCTAATCGCGACATTTAAAGATTTATTTATGTTATGATATTTTAGATTCACTCTAGGTATTTGTTGAATATGAGTTTAAATTAGAGTTATCTTTGCTTATAAGTGAAAAGTCTTCCGCTCTAAATTCTCTTCAGAAAAAATTTAGATCCTTGAATTTTGTTCCTTGTGGAACAAAATAAATTATGAAAATTTGAAGTAAAAAGTAAGGCTGTTGATGGTTAAGAATAATTAAAAGAAAAAGAAAAAGAAAAAGAAAAGTTGAATCCAGATTATATTAATTTACCATTCACTTAAGACAACAAGAAGTACTACAATCCATATCAACGTACTTTATTAAGCTTTATCAAAAGCGGAAGGGTCTACGTTGAATCACTACAAACATATACGCAATAGAGAATGGTATAAACTAGAGAGTGAGAAGGAGAGATTATTGGGCCTGGTACAGAAAAACAGTATTGAGAGGGAGCTCTCTTTTATGGATGAATTCCATGATGTCTATGAAGAAACTTTTCATGGTACTCTTTGAAGCAAATCTCGAAGCCTTTCTTAGGGACATTCACCTTCCACTCTTCAAATGCCTCCAAAACCTTTAGAATTGTTGTCCCATGATCACTGACTACTCTTGTAGACCATTTGGTCAACACTGCCCATCTACTCTCATTCTTGAAGGAATGCAATAACTTTTGAATTTCTTGGTTCCCAAGGTCAGATTCAGTCTTCTTCGGAGTCTTGGTGCGTTTCCAAAAAGGTTGTTGTTTGTGGCTTTTTCCATTGCAAGACAATTCTATGGAAATGTATGCTTCCTTTATGACTGGATCCTCAGCCACAACATTTACTTTCTTGGAAAATTGTTTGATCCATATGTTGTTCTTGCCTCCACAGAGGAAAGTGTACTCTTCAATCTGATTGCACAAGACATATATGTCTAACCTTAAAATGTATTTGAAGGCGCAGTATGAATTTTGCCTAAAACTACATGCAATAATATGTGCATATATATATATATATATATATATGCAAAGGATATGTATGTATTTAGAGTTGTGAAAAAGACTTTACCGCGTAAGGTCCAGGTGGTGTCATGTAGCACGATTGAAGATAAGCCATGCGAAATTCAGGAATCCACCGAGAGAAAGGGAAGGCCTCCATTCCACGTTCTTGAATCATGTTGAATGCATTTTCGTTTACAACATCCCCTTGGGGGTTCATCACTACGACAATAGGTTTATTCTCTCGGATTGAGATTTCTGGCAATTTACTCTCCGAATTGCTAGTAATTTGGGCGTGCCATATGGGACCTACTAGCCTAATCCAACTAAGAATTTTGGTAATACATTGTGAGAAAGTCCATGTGAAATCCACTTGCCTAATCATATTCTCAAAGTGCCACTCCTCCTCAATGAACTTGATGCCTGTTACTGGTGAAAAGTATTGCACTATGTACCATGGCATCTTAGACCGCAACATCTCAAACTTCTTTCGTAGGTCATCGGTCCATTGTTCCACAATTGGGATCCATACAATTTTGTATTGGTCCCTCTTCTCCCTTATTCCATCATAAATTAACATCAAAATTGAGATATCATCATTAGAGATGTTTAGGCTTGAAATGAACAAT
Source organism: Corylus avellana (assembly GCF_901000735.1). Lineage (NCBI taxonomy): Eukaryota > Viridiplantae > Streptophyta > Magnoliopsida > Fagales > Betulaceae > Corylus > Corylus avellana. The sequence continues at coordinate 523,192 of NC_081544.1, read as the reverse complement.
AGAACATTCTTCTTTTTCAGCACATCGATGCTAACCTGTTTGTGCAAGACAACTGTGAAAAATCAAGTCAATTGTTCAATAAATTATTTTTGATATGTCTATTGAACATTATTCAGATGAGGTACCATAATATTCTGTTTTGTAGCAGGTGTGAAGGAGCTGTGACTGTAGTCTAGTACATTGATAAAGGAAACATTACGTACCAACAAACTTAATTGGAAAGGAAAAGTATGTTTAGAGGGCCATCCTCACGACCTGCAAGCCGGTCGGGAATCCTTTCAACCTATATATGTTGGAAAGTTTGTCCCCAAACTTCTTGTTCGACTATTTTTTGCTGTCCCAATAATTTTTGGATTTGGGCAGAGTCTTGATTGCTGAAGCCCAAAATAATTTTGCTCGACATTTCATTTTAATATTATTGATTTGCATAATTCTTGACAGATATAGGCTTAACCATATATGAGGTGCAATTTTATATTATGCAAAAGTGAGAAAAAAAAAATTCTAAAAAATAAGGTTTGTGTGTTTTAATTTGTAAAGCTAACCATTTCATTGGTCAAACCATCAATAAGAGGCTGCACATCATTCCTAGCGAAAATCAGCTCCTTGAAAACCTCCAAGATTTCGTCAGGTGTTTGTAAAAATTCCTTCAGTTTCCTTCCTGCCTTCTTTTCCTCTGCAGTAAACAAGAATCTTTGGTCAGTCCTGTTATTGCCCATTTTTAAGCCATTATATTGGATGTGCAACAGATTCAATGGAGCATGCTTCCTTAATTATGATTGAAATTGGCCATTTGGCTAACCTGTTTGTAATCGGCTAATTCTCATCCTACTCATTAAGTGGACGAGGGTTTGATCACTGATTGTCGGGTCCAAGGGCAATGAATCCTGTGTCTTGTCCCTGAAATCAGGCAAACACAAAAAGTGTATTAATATTATCTATCAAATATTTTATTTTGACAACCCGCTCGTGTAGACGCCTATGAATTGGCGCCAATAAGCAATTGCATTACAACAAGTCTTATAATTGTGACATGACAATTAATGATTTCTAAACAAAGGACATGTCAAGGTCAAGAACAACTTACTCATCGCTAGTGAGGCAACGCATATGAGGTATACAAGCTACAATGGTAATGATAATCCAGTAGACATATGCTGCTTCATCATGATTTATATCCTTGTTAATAGTAGATAGCTTCTTCAACTCAAAGATGGGCTCCATGATGGTCAATGTGTAATAGATAATTCCGTTAAGTTCGCTAACCCTGTTGTATTTGAGCATACCAGCTGGTATATGTTCCACTGATTGGACGAGTTGGTGTGATGAGTGAAGCTGGGCAAGAGCCAATAATATTATATCCTCATAATCCAAAGCAAATGCCGCAAGTGTCAGCACTGCCTTAGCATTCCATGAGTAGCTTGAGAGTTTATCAAGTATTGACATTGTTGTTTTGTGTGCAATTTCCACACCTGGAGCCTTGCATGCCATCTAAAAAAATTTCTAATTTGGTAACTAATTCATGCCACAAACATTAATTGGGGGAAAAAAGGGAGGGGGGGGTGGTTTTCAAGATTTTCATGGGGGTGAAAAATGGTATTCTTTGTAATTACCTCATAGGAAACTTGCTTGAGTAGTGTGCATAGAAGTGGATCGAAGCTGGCTCTTGACAGAGCCTTTTCCTCCGGTTTCTCTAGGTGTTCCCGTCCCTATATGTATAATTAACTTGAACCCATCAATATAACTAAAAATAATATTATCTCATCGATCTATTTGTTCTCTATTGGAATAAACTTGTTAAATCTTATTGCAGCTTGACTATTAAATTTATATACCACCTTAATTTGGACTAGCTAGAAAGCAAAAGTGAAAAAAGAAAATCTTATAAAGAATATGATGGTAGAAACATACATACCCAACAAACACGGCGAGCAATATCGGTTACGCGAATAAGAATGTTTTTGACGACCACGAAAAGAGAGCCGGCATCAAATTTTTCTTCAGCAGGAAGATGGGTTGGAGAAATTAGATTCACGATCTGATCGTTGGACATTGTTAACACGTTCAGCTCGCCTTCAATCATATCGCTGGCCATAGTGTTGTCTATTTCAAAGCGTAAGAGATTGTTGGACTACTACCATAAATTAAAGGAGATTGCTGGCCCATATATATAGTTATAGTTATAGACCGGGAATTTTCTTGGAATTTGGCAGGGGATGAGAAAGAGTACAGGGCTTGGGCAGCTCGGAAAGCTACCAGGAAACCCAGCCCCAGACCATCCTTTCTCGTTCTTTGTCAAAATTTCTTGGAAGTAGGATTGGAAACTTTCAAGAAATTTCAAGGCATGATCAAAATCCAGTAACAATAGCCGAGATTCAACGTCAAAGTGGGCTCCATCTGAATGAGTAACAGGATTCAATAATTAGTACCAAAAAAAACAAAAGAGAGAAAGGGTTCACAGTGATTGAAAATGGTTGGAGCCAGAGATAAAGCACTTGAAAAGACTTGAATAAAGAAAGACGAAGAAACTCCAGCGACCAGCGTCATCGTTGATGGTGGCGTAACGTTACAACCTTCCTCCTTCCTAACTAGTTCGTAGAATGACAGGTCATTGTTTATATCCAAAGTGCAAACCCAATCTGGCCCAAAAACAAAAAGGAGAAATGCAAAAAACCAAGAAACAAAAAACAAAAACTAATATTCGAAATGTACTCATTTATTTTGATGTGAAATGTTTATGTAGATTTTCATGCAAATACTTATTTTAAGGAAAATACATTATATTAATCAATAGAAATAAATATAGTAAATAAGTAAATAATATAGCATTACTCTTACGTCACACGTGCTCAAACAAGAAAAGGGTGTCAAAATAAAATATTTGATAGATATTGTCATTTTAATCTATTCCAAATTCCAAATGACCATGAACGTGGTTGCCTGATTTCAGGGACAAGACAAAGGACCCTCTGTAACCTAAAGGGGTGGACCATGGATAGGAATTTGCCAAGAAGAATAGGTTAGCCGGGCCCCTTTCAAGCAATATAATGGCTTAAAAATGGGCCACAACACAGACCAAAGATTCTTGTTCACTGCAGAGGAAATGAAGGCAAGAAAGAAACTGCATGGAGGAACTTAATTTTACGAACACCTACCTCACAGAATCATGAAGATTTTCAAGGCGCTGATTTTTGCCAAGGATGATAAGCAACCTCTTTTTGATGGTTCAACCAACGAAATGGCTAGCTCTACAAACCAAAAACACACACACATATATATATATTTCCTTTCTTTTTTTGAATTTTGTTTCTCACTTTTACACCACATACATAAAATTGCAGTTCAGTTCATATATGTTTATTAAGAGATAATTAGGATATCTTTCAAGAATTATGCAAATTAATAGTATTAATTAAAATGAAACGTTGAACAATATCATTTTGAGGGCATAACAATCAAGACAGTGCCCCAATTGGGCCAACGAAAAATAGTTAAGTTGAATGAGAGGTAATTTGGGGCCAAACTTTTCAACCAATGTTCAAATTAAGGATTCTGGACTCATGGCTAGACTGATAGGCCGTCAGGCTGGCCCTCCCAAATATGACTTTTCTTTTTCAAGCTTGCATATATGTACGTATTGTTTTCCTTCCTCAATGTACTAGAGTACTACAGTCACAGCTTATCCTTCACGCTTGCCACGAATCTGAATATTATGGTGCCTCATCTGAATT
>NC_081544.1:519265-519361 GCF_901000735.1 Corylus avellana | reverse complement strand
ATGTGCAAAAGACACTTTAAGAATAATTTAATTCATTAACATTTGACTTGATTTTTCATAATTGTGTTGCACAAGCAGGTTGAAAATATCTCCTAG
>NC_081544.1:518701-519210 GCF_901000735.1 Corylus avellana | reverse complement strand
TTTTGCATGAACTTTACTACCGTACAAGAAGTTCTTTACAGCTTAACCATCAAGAAAATCACTGAGCAACAAATTCTTGGACTAGAAAAACGCTCTAACACAAGTCAACATCGACGCGCTAGAAAAGAAGAATGTTCTATTGTTCATTTCAAGCTTGGACATCCCTATGAATGTTATCGCAATTTTGATGCCAATTTATAATGGAATAAGAAAGAAGGGGGACCAGCACAAAATTGTATAATTCCCAATTATAGAGCAGTGGGCCAATGACTTGTAAAAGAAGTTTGAGATTTTGCGGTGAAGGTGCCATGGTACAAAGTGAAATACTTTTCACCAATCATGTTCATTAAGGAGTGAAACTTTGAAAATAAGCCTATTATCGTAGTGATAAACCCACAAGAGGATATGAAAAAAGAAAATGCACTTGAAATGAATATACATGCATATCTTTTGCACGGACACAAATACACATGCACATATTAATGCATGCAGTTTTAAGCCAAATTCAA
>NC_081544.1:517141-518665 GCF_901000735.1 Corylus avellana | reverse complement strand
GTGAGAGCATCTCCAACGGTCCTTATAAATTGGTGTTTTCAGCTAAATGTAAACTATTATACCCAATTTTCTTATTTTAAGATTGACTCATTTATAAAAATGCCTCTTCGAAGTAAGCTATAAAATGTATGCTCAAACTCGACTTGTTGGAAGCTCAGGAGAGCTCGAGCGGTAATTCGCTGACTAAGCTTGAGTGGAAAGAACAACATAATAATAACCATATTAACAAAATCTTCTTAACCATGATTTATTTGTTAAACATAAAAAGAAAAAGTAACCAACCAGAAAAAGAGAAAGCATAGTGACAAAATCTTCGTAAACTTTGAATTTCAAATTTAACCATGATTTATTCGTTAAACAGATCACTAGCTACACCAAATTTCACCGGCCGGCCATTTAGAATATATATATACAGAATTCGTATAATTAATAATAACTGCATGCAATTAGTTCATACTTCTGAATCAAAAACATATTTTTGCAACTTAATTTAAAAGGGAGTGTTAAGTATTATCACTCTAACCTATAATGCTAGGAATTTAAATTCATGCATAAAAAGATGCCCACCAATTGCAACAACAAAAAACGATAACGTTGGCAACAGATTACCATCGCGATCATGATTACAAAATCAAACTTGTTAATACTGGTTACAAACTTAGACCCAGTTTGACGTCGATGGCAGGGAACCAGTTCGAAGAAGCACCTCTTTACGTGTCTCCCCCTACGCACACGCCCCTTCCACTGTTCAAATCTCTCCAAGAAGGTCAGAATTGTCGTCCCATGATTACTGATTACCTCATTAAAATCATCCATGAACACGGCCCATCTAAGCTCATTCTTGAAGGGACGCAGTAACTCTTGAATATCCTTGTCAAAATGCTGCAGCATGAAGGGACGCAATAACTCTAGATCATTCTCGTCAAAATGCGGCAGCTTGAAGGGACGCGATAACTCTTGAACTTTCTGGACAAAATGCAGAAATTCGCAGTCTTTTCCAACGAAATAAAATGTTATGACAATGTTTCCAGCTTCAGCTATCAATGGATCCTTGGCCACGGCATTAAAATTTTCGGAAAATTGTTGGATCCATATTTTGTCCTTGCCTCCACAGTAGAAAGTGCAAACTTCGTTCTGATTGCACAAGATATATATGTATGTAACATCAAATTTTATTTGAAGGCGTAATATATATGAAGTTTGCCTAAAACTGCATGCATGAATATGTACGCGTATTCATTTATAGTAGTAAAGAAGACATTACTTGATGAGGTCCAGGTGGATTGATGAAACCTGCATGTGGAACTGGTTTAGGCGAAGTGAAAGGGAAGGCATTCATTCCCCATTTCCGAATCAAGCCAAGTGCATCTTTGTTTTTGACATCTCCTTGCGAGTTCATCACCCCGATAATCGGCTCATTATCGAAGTGCCAATCCTCCTTAATGAACTTGATTCCTGCTACTAATGAAAAGTACTGCACTATGTACCATGGCATATCTGACGGCAACATCTCAAACTTCATTC
>NC_081544.1:514069-517121 GCF_901000735.1 Corylus avellana | reverse complement strand
CCCAGTTTGACGTCGATGGCAGGGAACCAGTTCGAAGCAAGTCTTTGAAGCACCTCTTTATGCGTCTCCCCCTACGCACACGCCCCTTCCACTGTTCAAATCTCTCCAAGAAGGTCAGAATTGTCGTCCCATGATTACTGATTACCTCATTAAAATCACCCATGAACACGGCCCATCTAAGCTCATTCTTGAAGGGACGCAGTAACTCTTGAATATCCTTGTCAAAATGCTGCAGCATGAAGGGACGCAATAACTCTAGATCATTCTCGTCAAAATGAGGCAGCTTGAGGGGACGCGATAACTCTTGAACTTTCTTGACAAAATGCAGCACTTCGCAGTCTTTTCCAACGAAATAAAATGTTATGACAATGTTTCCAGCTTCAGCTATCAATGGATCCTTGGCCACGGCATTAAATTTTTGGGAAAATCGTTCGATCCATATTTTGTCCTTGCCTCCACAGTAGAAAGTGCAAACTTCGTTCTGATTGCACAAGATATATATGTAAGTATGTAACATCAAATTTTATTTGAAGGCGTATATATATGAAGTTTGCCTAAAACTGCATGCATGAATATGTACGTGTATTCATTTAGAGTAGTAAAGAAGACATTACTTGATGAGGTCTACGTGGATTGACGAAACCTGCACGTGGAACTGGTTTAGGCGGAGTGAAAGGGAAGGCATTCATTCCCCATTCCCGAATCAAGCCAAGTGCATCTTTGTTTTTGACATCTCCTTGCGAGTTCATCACCACGATAATCGGCTCATTATCGAAGTGCCAATCCTCCTTAATGAACTTGATTCCTGCTACTAATGAAAAGTACTGCATTATGTACCATGGCATATCTGACCGCAACATCTCAAACTTCATTCGAAGCTGATAGGTCCACTGCTCCACTATTGGGATCCATACAATTTTGAACGTGTCCTTCTTCTTCCTTATTCCAATATAAATTGAAATCAAAGTCGAGATATCATCACTAGAAATGTTCAGACCTGAAATGAACAATAGAACATTTTTCTTTTCTAGCACGTCAACGCTAACCTGTTTGTGCACATAATTCAGAGGAGGTACCAAAATATTCAGTTTAGTAGCAAGTGTAAATTAAGGATGCAGTTGTGACTGTAGTATAGTACATTGACAAATTACCTACGAAAAAACTTGAAAAAGAAATGTATTGTAACAGAGGGCCAGCCTGACTGCCAATGAGGTTAGCCAGTCAAAAATTCTTTGAACGTGTTGGAAAGTTTGGCCCCAAGTCTATAGTGTTCGACTATTTTTCGTTGGCCCAATAATATTTTGAATTTGGGCACGGTCTTGACTATTATGACCCAAAAGTGATCTTGCTTGACATTTCATTTTAACATTATTTATCTGCATAACTCTTGTAACACATAGGTTACGTTTGGTATGCGAAGTGGCTATTCCATTAGAAAAATAAATAGCTTTTATTAGAAATAGAAGAATATTGAATGGAATAACCTTCGAATAACCATTCCCATTGTCCATGAGGGAATAACTATTATCTTCTCAATTTAAGGAATATATGAGCCTTATCATATATTCTGACATTAAGACTATTCTATTCAAACTTCTTCAATTCTTAATAAAAGCTATTTCTCTATTCTAATAGAATAGACATTCAGCGTTTGGTACGTACCCATAGTCTTACCATATATAAACTGCGATTGTATGTGGTGCAAAAGTGAGAAATAAAATTTTAAAAAAAGTTTGTGTGTTTTGCAGAGCTAACCATTTCCTTGGTGGACCCATCAAAAAGAGATTGCTTATCATCCTTGGCAAAAATCAACCCCTTGAAAACCTCCACGATTTCGTCGGGTGTATGTAAAAGTTCCTTCAGTTTCCTTTCTGCCTTCTTTTCCACTGCAGTGAACAAGGAACTTTGGTCAGCATTGTTGCCCATTTTTAAGCCATTATATTGCATATATGTGCAATAGATCTAATGGCGCATGCTTCCTTATGATTGAAATCGGCCTTGTGGCTAGCTAACCTATACGAAATTGTTCGTCAAGTATGCAACCCTCTAGTTCTGAGTGCCAGTCACTGATTTCCTCAGCCAAGAGATAAAGATCCTGTGTCTTGTCCCTGAAATCATGCAACCATGGTCATTTGTAATAGATTAAAAGAACAATATTATCTATCAAATATTTTATTTTGACACCCCAACGTATAATACCTATGAATTGGCCAATAAGCAATTGCATTGCAACAAGTCTTATAATTGTGACATGGCAGAGATTTCTGCACGAAGGATTTGAGAATATATACATAGTACATGTCAAGGACTACAAGAACTTACTTTTCGTTAGCGAGACAACACATCCAATACTTTAGGTTTGAGAGGATGCCGCTGATTTTCTCAGCAAAGGGCTTGTCCCTAAAATCATGCAACCATGGTCTTTTGCAATATAGCTAGATTAAAAGGATAATATTATCTATCAAATTTTGACACCCTGGTGTATAGTACCTATGAATTGGCCAATAAGCAATTGCATTACAACAAGTCTCATAAATGTGGTATGGCAAGGATTTCTACGCAAAGAATTTGAGCATACATAGTACACAAGAACTTACTCATCACTGGTGAGACAACACATCTGAGTTGTGCAAGCTACAACAGAAATGATAATCCCGTAGACACAAAACGAGATACGGCCCAGGATATATGAGCATGGCTTATCCTCTATGTAGTTGTTAGTAGATAGCTTCTTCAACTCAAAGACGGACTCCGAGAAGTCCAACACATCATTGATCATTGTGTTAAGTTCACTAATTGTTTCCTTACATTTTGGGAGATCTAGATGCTTTAAGGTCGCAGGTACATGTTTTGGGATCTCCACTTGGCGCGATGAGTGAAGCTGGGCAGGAACCGAGAAATACTTGTAATTCAAAGCAAAAGCTGCAAGTGCCAGCACCGCCTTAGCTTCCCAGGAATAGCTCGAGAGTTTGTTAAGTATTAAAATAGTTCTTTTGTGTGCAGTTTCCGCACATAGAGCCTTGCATGCCATCTGAGATTACACATTTGTTAC
>NC_081544.1:508952-513969 GCF_901000735.1 Corylus avellana | reverse complement strand
ATAACGAGTCTTCTTTCTCAAGTCTTTTGCCAAACACACCTAAAGGGACGTAGCAAAGTCATTGAGACGTGTTTCTTAACAAAAAATGATATTTTTTATTGCACAATATATATATATATATATATATATATATATATATATATCAAAAATTACATTTTATTTGAAGGTGCATTTTGAATTTGGCTTAAAACTGCATGCATTAATATGTGCATATGTGTATATGTGTCCGTGTAAAAGATATGCATGTATATTCATTTCAAGTGCATTTTCTTTTTTCATATCCCCTTGTGGATTCATCGCTACGATAATAGGCTTATTCTCTAAGTTCCACTCCTTAATGAACATGAAGCATGCTATTGGTGAAAAGTATTTCGCTATGTACCATGGCATGTTAGACCGCAAAATCTCAAACTTCTTTTACAAGTCATCGTTTCACTGCTCTATAATTGGGAATCATACAATTTTGTATTGGTCCCCCTTCTTCCTTATTCCATTATAAATTAGCATCAAAATTGAGATAACATTCATGGGATGTCCAAGCTTGAAATGAACAATAGAACATTTTCTTCTTTTCTAGCGTGTTGATGTTGACTTGTGTTGGAGCGTTTTTCTAGTCCAAGAATTTGCTGCTCAGTGATTTTATTGATGGTTAAGTTGTTAAGAACTTCTTGTACGGCAATAAAGTTATTGCAAAACAAAAATAAGGTCAGAGGATCTTCGGTTGAAGCCGAAGACTCTCTGATGCTTAAGTTAACATTTTTATTTGTGGATAAAAAATATGATGAAAATTTGCCTCTAATATCTATAAATCAGTGTGTTGAGTGAAGTATACAATAAATGAGGAGAGAAGATCGTCAAAACAAGAGAGAGAGAGAGAGAGGGGTCTTTCGTGGAGGAAGGAGAAGAACCTCATTTCCTTCTCTCCTATCTCCTTTTATTCTCAAGTGCAAAAGTGGTGTGTACATGTGTTAAGTGGTGAGAGTAATGTTGTAAATAAGTGTAAAAAAGAATGGGGCCACTAGGAGATCTAGATATTTTCTCCCAGTCCTAGACAATTAACCTGCTTGTGCAACACAATTATGAAAAATCAAATCAAATGTTAATTAATTAAATTATTCTTAAAGTGTCTTTTGCACATAATGAAGACGAGGCACCATGAATATTCAGATTCGTGGCAAGCGTGAAGGATATAGCTGTGACTGTACATTGAGGAAGGAAAACAATACGTACATATATACAAGCTTGAAAAAGAAAAGTCATATTTGGGAGGGCCAGCCTGACGGCCTATCAGGCGAGCCATGAGTCCAGAATCCTTAATTTGAACATTTGTTGAAAAGTTTGGCCCCAAACCTCTCAATCAACTACTTTTCGTTGGCCCAATTTGGGCACTGTCCTGATTGTTATGCCCTCAAAATGATATTGTTCAACGTTTCAATATTGTAATTAATTAATACTATTTATTTGCATAATTCTTGAAAGATATCCTAATTATCTCTTAATAAACATATATGAACTGAACTGCAATTTTATGTATGTGGTGTAAAAGTGAGAAACAAAATTCAAAAAGAGAAATATATATATATATATATGTTTTTGGTTTGTAGAGCTAGCCATTTGGTTGGTTGAACCGTCAAAAAGAGGTTGCTTATCATCCTTGGCAAAAATCAGCGCCTTGAAAATCTTCATGCATATGATTCTGTGAGGTGTTTGAAAAAGTTCCTCCAGTACATTGACGTACACCTCGAAGCACTTGAATATATGGATTATCATCTCCACCTTTGGCTCTTGTTCAGTTGTTCTAACTTCTAATTAACTGCCAAATCCAAGAGGCTGGCGTGTTAAGCAAAGTTGACATGGCCTGCACTCGTTGCATACGTGTTAAGCAAAAAATATGTTGTAATTTTTTAGGTAATTATATTTTTCCCCATTAACTACAATGTATTGTTACTTTACTCCTATGATCAATGATCATGAACTGACAACCCTATCAAATTACCATTTTGTGCCCAAAACCCTCATTCCGCCAATCAACCACGTTAAATTGGACGAAATATTCTCTTTTAGTTGTTAAATTTCCTTCAAAAAGAAAAAAAAAATATAAATATATAAAACATATATATTAAAAAAAAAAAAAAATAGGGTAAAGAACAACAGGCAAATCCACCAGTAGGCGTCCACCCATGGGATTTGGTGGGGTGCATGGCCCAACCCCTTAATATTTGGTGGTGGCTCGTTGGCCACTCCCTCCCTAGGGTTTAAGTTAAACACTTTTTTTTTTTTTTTTTTTAAAAAGAAAATTTATATATTTATATTTTTTGTTTAAATTTTTAATTTCGGGGTATTTCTGTCTTTTAAGAAAATTTAACATCTAAAAGAAAATATACCATCCAATTTAACATGATTAAGTGACGAAATTAGAGTTTTGGGCACAAAATGGTAGTTTGATAGGGTCAGACAGCAGGATTGTCAATTCATGTGGACAAAGTGACAATGCATTATAATTGATGTGGGAAAAGGTAATTACTCATAAGTTTTTTTTAGTGGACTAGTATAAGCAATTAAGCATATGGTTTGTTTTAGTCACATAATGGGTTGGATGAATTTGTATACATTTATCCACAGATTTTTATATTCCGTTTTCATTTTTAGTTTTAGAAGTTCACAAGTGAAATTGTGAAAATTCTTCAAAATTATTATCCGTAAAATTTATAAGTTTTATTATATTCTAGAAACAATTTACTAGCAACTTAATAATAATGTTTTTTCGGACGGGGTACATATTTTCATAAAAATAGTGATTTGTACACCACAAATTATCTTGTTGTTTCAATTTTTTATTTATTTTTTCCTTCGCATGTATTGCATGCTTTATTTATAAACATTATTCAATTTTTAGCGACTGATGGGTGCCAGGCCAGCTGTTTGGTGGTACGTATATGAGGGAAGTCAAAATTTGAGATGGCCGGATCAGATGCTCTTTGTATGATGCGTTAATACAAAGATTAATTAATGAGAGTTAAGAAAGCAACACATGCGTGCTGTGTAATGTTATAAGTTCATTTTGTATTTCTTTTAAGTTACTTTAAGAATGATGTGACTATTAAAATCACTATTGGACTTGTGATTAATCATTATTGAATTTTGATCAAATTGTGATTTTAATAGCCATGGCAGCTCGATAAGCTATGGATTTTTGTAGAGATGTGGGTATACAAGATGTTATCTTGGAGGGCGATTCGCTACAGGTCGTTCAAGCATTCATGGATTCCGGTGCTAATTTCAGACCTTATGGTCAAGTGGTAGAGGATGCCAACACAATTCTGGAGAGAATGAGGAGATGGACGTGCTACCACGTAAAGAGGGAAGCAAATATGGCAGCCCATGGTTTGGCAAAGTTTGGACTGACATGTTCCTCAGAACATATTTGGATGGAGGAGATACCTAAATGCATCCACCCTATTGTAACATTAAAGCAGTATGCTCTTTTACGTTAGAGTTATGCTCTAGATGGATCTTTATTTGATGAAATAATATTATTCATTTTCCCAAAAAAAGAAAAAAAAAATAACCACATCATTTTTTGAGGGACTGAAACACAAAAAGACTTCTAGAATTACTTCATGCGCGCCACGCCACCAACCAACATGGTACGAGGAGGAAGGAGGAAGGGTGTAATGAAATCGATCACTCACATTATCTTGTGTCTCATGTATTAATTAAGAATAAACATATATATCGATATAAAAGTTCTTTGAAACGTGTGAACATTTGAATTATGAAACATGAATAAGGAGGTATAACTAAGGATGTTGAGAATTGTAGGTCAAAGAAGTACATGAGACAAGCACGAGGTATTTATTTAAGTCCCCCAAAAAAATTTTATGCAGTCTGCAAACACAACCATAAAAAAATTCTTCGTCTAAATGATATTTTAAAACTTTGTTAAGATGAGAACAATCAATCGTTGACTTTATAGTTATGGTAGTGGATCTGAACTGGATACTTAATTACATCGTCCTTAGGTAATTAAATAGATTAGAGAGACTGCAACTTCTTTTTATTTATAAACTCCCCCATGGTCTATTGTTGGAGGCTGCAAATCAGATCTACATTTCATTTACAAAAGAAACGAAGGTGATCTGCTGCATAGCCCTGTGAAAGCGCGCTGCCTCTCCATCTCCTTTATACGCGTGGCACAACAGGCCGGCTTCAATACCTTTTTTGTGCAGCAGGTCCTATAATCTCTCCCTTCCATAGTTTCATGCACTCTCTATATATACTTCATCCCATTGTCTATTGATTTTGTTTGCAGTGATTTAATGTTGATATATATATAACAGTGATTTAATGTTGATATATATATATATATATATATATATATATATGTGGATTGCAGTCTTATTCATCTTTAAGCGTGTTAAAATATTGATTAAATGATTAAATTAATTTATTTCTTTTTATCAACTTAAACTTTTAGAACAAATGATAATATAACATGGTATCAGAACCAAAGGTAGTCATGAGTTTGAACACCGTGTTCTACTCCAATTTCATCAACTTCTTGTTTTTTTGTTTTAGTTATTCTTAAGCCATCATCGGCCTTACTTTAATTTTTACTTCAAATTTTAATCATTTCATTTGATTTTGTTTTAAAGATTAATTACAGCAAATTTACACCAGCATCGATCACGGCTTCTGAATCTTGAGCTAGCTGTTGTAAATTATGTGTATAGGTGGAAGTCTTTATCTTGGATGAAGTCTTGGACGTCTCTTCTGGCTTATCTGGAGAGTTGTTGACAGATGCTCCAATAGCCCCCCTCAATCTCAGCGGTTTAGTTAGATATGGCTGCTACCTGGTCTTCGCCGAACAGATTTCTCAAACAATCACCAAGTGCGGAAATTCAACAAATTGATGAATATCAACGTGACAGTTTGGTAATTGACATCACAGAAATGCTAAAGAAAGTACAGCCTCTCTCATCATCCGAGCCTTGTATCTACAAGGTTCCAGATCACC
>NC_081544.1:505061-508852 GCF_901000735.1 Corylus avellana | reverse complement strand
ATAGAGATTTTAATAAGCACTATTGAAGAGTCAGAACAAAGTGTTCGTCAATATTATGCAGAGACTATTCCACTTAGCAGGTATGATTTTGTGAAAATGATCTTAACAGATGCAAGCTTCATTATTGATATTTTTTACAGATATCGCCAGGGAAAATCAGCATGGACACCTGATGACAAGATAGTACAAAAGCCATGGTTGGCTTCTAGGATGCAGCTGGACTTTATGTTACTTGAAAATCAACTTCCTTTCTTTATTATTAAGAAATTATTTGACCTTGCATTTTCATCTCAGACAAACTTACCTTCCTTCATTGAGCTTACCTTTCACTACTTTAGGGTTTACAACATTCAAAATTTGCATCACAATCCCGATCCAAATATAAAGCACTTTGTTGATTTGCTTAGAAAATTTTACCTCCCCAAAAGTCTACCCAAGAGAAAAACTAAAAAAGAACCGTATTTGTACGGTGCAACCCAACTGGATGAGGTAGGATTGAAGATTGAGGTGAATCATTCAAGCAAATGCTTACTTGATCTTGACCTACACTATGAGAAGGGTGTGTTAAAAATCCCACATTTTACTTTGGACGATTTCACAGAGCTTTTTGCTCGAAACCTCGTGACCTTGGAGCAATGTTACTATCCAAATGAGGAATATGTTACCGATTATTTTATCATGTTAAGTATTCTTATCTAGAGTGAAAGAGATGTGCATTTACTTAGTCAGAAGGGGATCGTGGTTAATGGGCTAGGTAACAACGATGCAAGTTTTATCAACAATCTGGGCACAGGTATCGTATATTCAACCACGAGTTCCAAATATTATAATCTTTGTAAGGATTTGAAAGACTTCTACGAGAAACCTTCGCATGGTTGGCTGACTTCCTTGAAGCGGGATTATTTTGGCACTCCTTGGATTGCCTGCTTCAATAGGTGTTGCTCTCACGTTGATCCTTACTTTCATACAAACTGTATTGTCCATTATGTCGTCTGTACAATCGCATCCCTAAATTAAAGTAGCTGTAATTCTAACTGTATTGGATTGCATTTTGTTTACATTTTATTTTCTAATGCACTCAAGATCTAGATCACGTGTAACGCCCCAACATTATTACCCCTTTATTTTTCTACATCTATAAATTCCACGAGGTGCTACTATTTTATCTTTACTTTAGACTAGCAACAGAAAATAAATTGAAGTATAACTAGCTATAAGAATAATGCCAAAGCTTTAACTGAAGCCATAATTACATTTATTCATGTGTCTCGTACAACTTGATCTCACTACCAAAAAAAAAAAACACAATTAAACTTATTATGGACATTTTTAATAACGTGATATTTTAAGGCCAAAAAAGTCTCTATTTAATTAGGGACGCTCGAATAGTGACATTTTGATAATGTTCCAAATAAAGTGACTATAATTAAAATTATGAACATTTAAATAGTGAAAAATGTTCCTAAAATGGGACATTTTCACTGATTATAAGGGGACGTGTCAATAGCTAGTGTGCAGGTCACCTTTTGAAAGGTGAAGTTTTGTACTGTTTAAATGTCCCTAATATTTAAAAAAATAAAATAAAATAAAAAATTCCCAAAATAATATTTATAATAATATATATAAAACATGAAAAATCAAATTAATTGTCTTTTTTTTTTAAAAAATAAAACAAACTCAAATTAATTTTATTTTTTAAAATAAAATAAATAAAAAATTAGAGGGGTGGCAACCACCCCAGGATCAGGGGTGGCTCGCAAGCCACCCACGGCCTCAAGGATGGCCCACGAGCCACCCCCGACCACCTCTGGGGTGGCTCGCGGGCCACCCCCTCCCTCAAGGGTGGCTACCGGTTTGGAAATTGGTAGCCACCCAACCTTTTTTTTAAAAAAACAAAAAAAATAGTATTATGTGTGTGAAATCAAAAGATGAGAAATTTTGAAGTTTTTATGCGTAGATGGTTGTTATAAATGCAAACTTCAAGCGCCAATATTTTTAAAATTAGGGACATTTGGTAGATGTTACTAATTTGAGGTGTTTTACTGTTCAAATGTCTCTATTCATGTTTTACTGTTCAAACGTCCATATTTATGCTTGAATAGTAACATTGTTTATATGTCACTATTTTTTAATAGGGACGTTTGAATAGTAAAACGCCTCAAATTAGCAACATTTTTAAAAAACGTCCATATTCCAAACATTACTAGTTAGGTTTTTTTTTTTTTTTTGTAGTGTCTATCCATATGTACAAAATCAATGTAAAATTAGAATATTAAGAACTTTTTGTTACTCAACTAGTCTTTTCTCTTGGCCTTTGTTGAACATATACTACGCTACGGTGGTCTAAATTAAAGGATGTAACTATGACAGTATAGTACATTGATGAAGGAAACATTATGTAAGGACAAATTTGAAAAAGAAAAGTATTATTTTATGTAGTGCAAAAGTGAGAAAAGAAATCTTAAAAAGTATGTTCATGGCCATTATACCGTACATACCGATGTTTCATGTCATACTATGCAGATATCATTTATTTACCAAGAAAATCATATATAAACATTCGTCCATTTGAAGTAGTGTAACATGTTCTAAAATTTGCTAGGTTCATAACATGTTATTGATAAGTAAAACATGCTCAATCCTCTACCATAATGCATATATGTGACTATTAAAAAAGTTCTCTAAGCGTTTACTTACCTCATTCACTTATTTATAATTTCGAATATCTTGAACTTCTTTAGTTTGAAACATACCTAATTAATATTTTAAACAATATCTCAAGAGTCTATTCTATATATGCGAAAACCCAAATCATAAAATGGACACACTAAACCATCATTAAAAACCATAATCATCTATTATGAGTTGTTTATTAATCACCCTAATCATTTTTTTTTTTTTTTTGGTAAAAATGTTTTTTATAGTAATGGAGGAGATTCAAACCTCTCACCTAGGAGCTAATTAGAAGAGCCTTTAACATTAAGCCACTTATCCATATCTTTAATAAATAAATCAATAATTATTAATCACCCTAATCATTAAAAACCCTAATGTGTTTATTGATCTGCATAAGTAATAAGTTGTATATATGTAGCATGAGTTGAGTAAAATTTTTCTTTAAAATAGTTAAAAAAGAAAGTATATGCACCAAAATATGCATCAACGAGGAAAAACTCTTTCAATCATCCTCCTTCGTTTAAATCTTTCATTTTTCTTTGACCAACTGTCACGTCTAAACTTCGAAAATCTGGAGTACTGTTTGGTAACACATTTTCAAAACAAACTATAATTTTTTTCTCAAAATTTAGAACGCTTCAAAAAATTATATATAAAACACTTTTTAAAAATAAAAAAATATATATTGTTGTGTGATGACCCCTGGCTATAGCGATCGCAAACCAAATCTGATGGTTCGGCGGTGGTCGCCTACCTAATCTGATGCCACGCGGGGTTGATCGACTACCATCCAGTTGTGTTGTGGTGTGATGTAAATGATTAAAATTATGAAAGTTATATAGAATGTTGGCTGTGATGTTGTTGATCAGACCAGATGTGTTCAAACAAAACGACTGCTATGAGGACGAGGTTTTTCAGGACAGGTTTATTTATATATGAACCACGTTGGCAAAATTTTTTTTTTTAAAAATTGTTCCATAGGTTTGTTTATTATTAAACAGATCATTTTTGGAGATTCAAGGTGATTTTTTATTAAGTACTGAGATTTGGAGATCTTTCTACGTGGAATTCAAAATGAGTTAGATGGCTTATTGTCAAACAGTTCATTAAGAGTT
>NC_081544.1:486441-504961 GCF_901000735.1 Corylus avellana | reverse complement strand
AAGAATATTGAATGGAATAACCTTCGAATAACCATTCTCATTGTCCATGAGGGAATAACTATTCTCTTCTCAATTTAAGGAATAGTTATTAATCCTTCATTGGCAAGGGCTATTCCAAGTGTATGAGCCTTATCATATATTCTGACACTAAGACTATTCTATTCAAACTTCTTCAATCCTTAATAAAAGCTATTTCTCTATTCTAATAGAATAGACATTCCGCGTTTGGTACGTACCCATAGTCTTACCATATATAAACTGCGATTGTATGTGGTGCAAAAGTGAGAAATAAAATTCTAAAAAAAGTTTGTGTGTTTTGCAGAGCTAACCATTTCCTTGGTGGACCCATCAAAAAGAGATTGCTTATCATCCTTGGCAAAAATCAACCCCTTGAAAACCTCCACGATTTTGTCGGGTGTATGTAAAAGTTCCTTCAGTTTCCTTTCTGCCTTCTTTTCCTCTGCAGTGAACAAGGAACTTTGGTCAGCATTGTTGCCCATTTTTAAGCCATTATATTGCATATATGTGCAATAGATCTAATGACGCATGCTTCCTTATGATTGAAATCAGCCTTGTGGCTAGCTAACCTATACGAAATTGTTCGTATGCAATCCTCTAGTTCTGAGTGCCAGTCACTGATTTCCTCAGCCAAGAGATAAAGATCCTGTGTCTTGTCCTTGAAATCATGCAACCATGGTCATTTGTAATAGATTAAAAGAACAATATTACCTATCAAATATTTTATTTTGACACCCCAGCGTATAATACCTATGAATTGGCCAATAAGCAATTGCATTGCAACAAGTCTTATAATTGTGACATGGCAGAGATTTCTGCACGAAGGATTTGAGAATATATACATAGTACATGTCAAGGACTACAAGAACTTACTTTTCGTTAGCGAGACAACACATCCAATACTTTAGGTTTGAGAGGATGCCGCTGATTTTCTCAGCAAAGGGCTTGTCCCTAAAATCATGCAACCATGGTCTTTTGCAATATAGCTAGATTAAAAGGATAATATTATCTATCAAATTTTGACACCCTGGTGTATAGTACCTATGAATTGGCCAATAAGCAATTGCATTACAACAAGTCTCATAAATGTGGTATGGCAAGGATTTCTACGCAAAGAATTTGAGCATACATAGTACACAAGAACTTACTCATCACTGGTGAGACAACACATCTGAGTTGTGCAAGCTACAACAGAAATGATAATCCCGTAGACACAAAACGAGATACGGCCCAGGATATATGAGCATGGCTTATCCTCTATGTAGTTGTTAGTAGATAGCTTCTTCAACTCAAAGACGGACTCCGAGAAGTCCAACACATCATTGATCATTGTGTTAAGTTCACTAATTGTTTCCTTACATTTTGGGAGATCTAGATGCTTTAAGGTCGCAGGTACATGTTTTGGGATCTCCACTTGGCGCGATGAGTGAAGCTGGGCAGGAACCGAGAAATACTTGTAATTCAAAGCAAAAGCTGCAAGTGCCAGCACCGCCTTAGCTTCCCAGGAATAGCTCGAGAGTTTGTTAAGTATTAAAATAGTTCTTTTGTGTGCAGTTTCCGCACATAGAGCCTTGCATGCCATCTGAGATTACACATTTGTTACACATTCATCTCAATTGTAATTCTTGTCACAAACATTGAAAAAAAAAAAAAAAAAAAAAAAAAAACCCTCTACTTTATACTCCTGAACTGTCTCGCAGATAATTCCTAAATTTCAAAAACTCTCAACTTAATCTCTGAAATTTCAATTTCAATCAATTTATCCAATTCGTCAAATTTTAAACGTAAAAAGTGATAAAATAACGTTTATATCCTAATTTTTTTTTTTATATAAAATTTCAATTTACCCTTAATTTCAAACTAAAAAAAAAAAAAAAAAAAAAAATCAAAAGATAATTTAGCCTTTTAGATATTTCCGTTACCCTTCCGTTAAAAGTTAACCCTAAAACTAACAAAGTAAATTGATTGAAATTGAAAATTTAGTGGGGGTAAATGTATGGGTATAAAGTGAATTTAAAAATAAAATAAAAAATGAGCTATTCTTTGTAACTACCTCAGAGGAAAGTTGCCGGAGTCCAAGTCTGCATAATAGTGGATCGAAGCTGTCTTTGGACACATTTAGCTCCAGGTTCTCCGGGTGTTCCTGGCCGCCCTATATATAGTAAGTCATAAGTAATTATCAGTGAAAGAAACCTCAAAAATGAACTTGATCCCATCAGTAACTAAAAAACAAAACTTTATCCCATGTATTTGTTCTGATCTCCTGGAATAAACGTGTTAAATCTTAGTACTCGACTATTATATTTATATCCCCCTTTCGGACTAGAAGAAAAAAGAGAATCTTATATGAAGAATATGAATTATGATGGTAGAAACATATATACCAGTAAGGCATTGTCAACAGTATGTATAATGTGCTTAAGATCGTTTTTGATGTCAACGAAAAGAGAGTCGGCGTCAATGTTTTCGTCAGCAGGAACATGGCCATGGGTTGCAGAAATTTGAGAAATTAGACGCATGTGACTATCGTAGCAAAAGGGCCTGTCCCACATGGTTAACGGTGGTGAATGAGACAACTAGTCTGATTTGAGAAGAGAAAAAGCAAATAAAAAATGGAAGCTTGCAGAGTTGCAGAAGGGTTTCAAAAGCAAAAGAGATCCGTTGAAGAAATGATTTGGGAAAGTAATGCTATTGGGGCTACGCGTTTTCCATCCGACTGTTGGAGGCTGTTTGGCAACTGCACTGTTCATGTATGGGATGGAGCGCTGCCATCGCAGAAATGACCGGCTGCAGGGGAAAAGTGAATGCAAGTTTGAAAAAATGGTGTTAATGAAATTCCTATTTTATCCTTACGTTTTCCCATATGGGTTGTATTATGGTAATTTTGAACCGTAGGCTTTTTTGTCATTCTACCGCCTGATGGCTTGTCGAAGACTGAAATTCTTGGAGCCTGTGCTGTGTTAATTCAGAACAAGACTGCTCTGTGCACCGATGGCAAACAGTGCCGTGAAGCGTTGGATTTGGCAACAACGCCTTGGATCATAAAAGTCTTGGCTTATTAACACGTGAGGTGAGGCTCATGTGGAAGATGGAAAACTAAATTGCGCTCAGCTGGTTGGAAGTGGACGGGCCTAATAGCGTGGGTCATTCAGTTAGTCACTCGGTTCAAAAAGTGTCATTCATTCGGAGCCATTTAGTTTCTTGTAAAATGACGATGGCCCAACCATATTTCCTTAATTCATTTCTATCTATACATTCATTCTCACGCCAGGATAAGTACAAATTAGAAACCTAATAAATTCACTTCTTGATTTTTTTTTTTAACAAGTCCGCATAAGAGGGGGAGAAAAATTCGAACTAATGACCTCCGCTTCATGAGGCATAGTCTCAACTGATTAAAGTACCTCTTGGAGGCAAATTCACTTCTTAATGTGGAGGGTATAAAATTTAAAAAATATGACCATTATGATAGATAAATATATTCTAATACCAAATATTCTCAATTTAAGGACTAATACATAAGTTTTACACACATTCAATGAGTCTTGAACATATGATCTCATCCTTCCAAGGAGGAGGAGGAGGGAGTGTCATTTCAAGATAGAGTTACTAGTATGGGCATGTAAAATGTAAGTGTAAGACAATTTTTCTAAATAATGAACAATATTTACATCATATGACATGGTACATGTGTACATGTAGAAGAATGACTATGGGATACCATTATATGGGTAGAACCCCAAGGTTAAAGAGATTTACGTTTATGTTTGGCCTTAGATCCAATGCTTGTTTGTGACGCCGAACCATGTACTGATGCAGTCACTATGACGACTTTGATTGCAACAATGGCTACTTGAGGTTAGATTCAGTTGAATTGCTAGTGGAAGACGGTATGCGACAGTATATATTTGGGGCACCAGTATTGTATTACAAGTCTCTCTGGACAATATCAACTCTATTGAGAATGAGTTAAGGGCTCAAATAGACCATTAAGAATAACATTTTGACCATTAACTTATATATGTATCGATAAATTTCCATGCATCAACATACAAATGACTTATTATTGAGATTATGTCAGTCTTCTTTATAAAATAAACCACATTTTCTCTAATTGGTATAATAGTGGAGATAACATTAATCTTTTTATAAAATGTATATTTCAAACAACTACTTGAGGCTCTTTGTGTAGACAATTTTATAACAATTCGACTTACAAAGTCGTGGACTTACCCGGTTATTTCTTTCTACTGTGAAACACTTCGATGCATGTTGTGTAGATTAGCACGCGTCCAGTAATAGATGGGAGTATTCCGCTAAGCTGAAGCTGCTAAGTGAAGGAAGTACTCTTAGTTAAGTTTGATAGCATGGTTATGTTTGTTGGTTTGACCTTATTGTGACCGTTGGTTGCTAGCTTATTTTGTAAGCAAACATTCCCTTCAATAAATCCCACCCAAGGGCAATTGAGAATATATCTTTCCTTCTACACCTCTTCCTATTGCTAAAATTTTTTTGAAATTATCTCACAAGAAAAAATGGGTGTCTTTATTAGCTTTCGCTCTTGGAAGTGCATCATTAATGAAGGTAGACGCAATCTAATTATGGGAGGTTGTGTGTCAAGGGATCCAATCACATCGAGTTAAATACAACGGGAGCCATAAATAAACCTTTAAGGACAACACTCTTGTCTGATTATATACCATTATGAAATCTTTTTATATTTTATTTTCATATCTTG
The DNA here is from genome assembly GCF_901000735.1 of Corylus avellana. NCBI lineage: Eukaryota > Viridiplantae > Streptophyta > Magnoliopsida > Fagales > Betulaceae > Corylus > Corylus avellana. The sequence continues at coordinate 500,205 of NC_081544.1, read as the reverse complement.
TATTTTAGTTATTCTATTGTTAATTTTCAAATTAGTATTATTTTATTTCAACAAGAGTTTTTGCATCTTACAAATAATTTCCCAACAAGTGGGGCTAATTATAAGGGAATCCACACCTCACATGCTAACCTACTGTTTCATGTGAAGCGTACGTCCATCCAATATTTCTAATGCAAGTGATTTTATGCTTCTCATTAAAAAAGTGTGGGCTTTTTATCATTGAAAAAGTGATGTCAATTTATAATGGAATAAGAAAGAAAACCAGTACAAAGTTGTATGATTCCCAATTATAGAGCAGTGGACCGATGACTTGTAAAAGAAGTTTGAGATTTTGTGGTCGAAGATGCCATGGTAGATAGTGAAATACTCTTGACCAATAGCATGTTTCATGTTAATTAAGGAGTGGAACTTTGAGAATAAGCCTATTATCGTAGCGATGAACCCACAAGGGAATATGAAAAAAGAAAATGCACTTGAAATGAATATACATACATATCTTTTGCAGGGACACATATACACATATGCACATGTTAATGCATGCAGTTTTAAGCCAAATTCAAAATGCACCTTCAAATAAAATGTAATTTTTGATATATATATATATATTGTGCAATCAAATTGAAGAGTACACTTTCCTATGTGAGAGCATCTCCAGCGGTCCTTATAAATTGGTGTTTTCAACTAAATTTAACTATTATACCCTATTTTCTTATTTCAAGACTGACTCATTTATAAAGATGCCTATTCGAAGCGAGCTATAAAATGTGTGCTCAAACTCAACTTGTTGGAAACTTAGGAGAGCTCGAGTGGTAATTCGCTGACTAAGCTTGAGTGGAAAGAACAACATAATAATAACCATAGTAACAAAATCTTCTTAACCATGATTTATTTGTTAAACATAAAAAGAAGAAGTAACCAACCAGAAAAAGAGAAAGCATAGTAACAAAATCTTCGGAAACTTTGAATTTCGAATTTAACCATGATTTATTAGTTAAACAGACTAGCTAGCTACGCCAAATTTCACCAGCCATCTAGAATATATATACAGAATTCGTATAATTAATAATAACTACATGCAATTAGTTCATACTTCTGAATCAAAAACATATTTTGATACAATTATGAAGAGAGCAATTCATAGAATAATAATAAAATAAAAATTGACTATGATTTAACACGTGATTTTTTCGACTTAATTTAAATGGGAGTTTAAGTATTATCAGTCTAACCTAAAATGCTAGGAATTTATTCATGCATGAAAAAGATGCCCACCAATTGCAACAACAAAAAAGATAACGTTGGCTTCAGATTACTGTATACACCACCTGGATACAAGACAATCATACATTCATTGACGTTGATGTTGATGGCAGGGGACCAGTTTGAAGCAAGTCTCTATGCCTCTCCTTCGCACATTCCCCTTCCACTGTTCAAATCTCTCCAAGAAGGCCACAATTGTCGCCCCATCTTTATTGATTACCTCATTAAAACCATTCATGAACATGGCCCATCTACGCTCCTTCTTGAAGGGACGCAATAACTCTTGAATATCCTCGTCAATACGCCTCTGTTTGGTGTCTTTTCCAACAAAATGCAATTTTATGAAAATGTGTTCAGCTTCAGCTATCAATGGATCCTCAGCCACAACATTAAATTTTTTGCAAAATTGTTGGATCCATTTTGTGTCGTTGCCTCCACAGTAGAAAGTGCAAACGTCATTCTGATTGCACAAGATATATATGTCTAACATCAAATTTTATTTGAGGCCATGCATGAATATATGCATGTGTGTATATATGTGATGCAGCATGATTTAGTGGGCTGCAGCGAAGAACATCAATAAGCAGCAGATAAATAATTCTAGATCTTGAGTCTATCAATGATCTGAGAATTCTTCTAAAAACAATATATACTCTCTAAAGTTTATAGGAAAAGAAGAATAAACACAACTCTGAGTATTCTCATTAATCAAAATCAATAATAAAACAACAACTGATTTTCTATGGAGGCTATAAGCATATATTTATAGCCCAAAACCCTAAACCTAATAAAATATGACATAAATACCCAAAAAAACTCTAAACCTAATAAAATAACGAAATAAAGACTCTCAAAACCCTAACCCTAATAAAGTAATAACATAAAGTGGGTTTAAGATAATAAAAAACGCAGAAAATTAACATAATGCCCCGCGTGCGCTCGATCGCAGCACACGGGTGCTCGATCGTTGTTTCAGAGAGCAGGTGCGCTCGATAGTGTGATCGATCGCAGTCACAGGGCGTAACGAGCGCAGGTGCGCTCGAGCACACTACTAGAAACCATTATCCGAGCTGCATCAATATGTATATGCAAAGGATATGTACATGTATTGATTTAGAGTAGTGAAGAAGACATTGGCTTCGTTTGATAAACGATTTTGTTTTGGTTTTGGTTCGATACTGTAGCAGGAAGTGATTGAAGTGAAAAAAAGTAAGAATATATTTTTTTTTTTAAAGTGAAAAAGTAAGAATGTTTGGTATGGAAAAAAAAAAAATTTTGTTTTGTAGTGATTTTTTTATTTGAATAATAATAAAAAATGATTAATATGATATAAAAAGTAAGAAAATATTAAAAAAATAAAAAAGTGTGATGAATAGTGTAGAGCAAAAAACAGGCAAAATCGTTTATCAAATGATGCCATTACTTCATGAGGTCCACGTGCATTGCTGAAAGCCGTCTCCGGAATATACCAACCTCTACCTCTACTTGCAACTAGTGCATCCATTCCGACTTCCCGAATCAAGTCGAGTGCATCTTTGTTTTTGACATCCCCTTGCGAGTTCAGCTCCACGACAATAGGCTCATTATCAAAGTGCCACTCCTCCTTAATGAACTTGATTCCTGCTACTGGTGAAAAGTATTGCATTATGTACCATGGCATATCAGACCGCAACATCTCAAATTGCATTCGCAGGTAATTGGTCCACTGCTCCACAATTGGGATCCATACAATTTTGAACTTGTCCTTCTTCCTTATTCCAATATAAATTGGAATCAAAGTCGAGATGTCATCACTGGAGATGTTCAAGCTTGAAATGAACAATAGAATATTCTTCTCTTTCAGCATGTCAACGCTAACCTGTTTGTGCACATAATTCAGAGGTGGTACTATAATATTCAATTTTGCTGCAAGTGTAAATTAATGATGCAGTTGTGACTGTAGTCTAGTACATTGACGAATTACCTACGAAAAAAATTGAAAATAAAAGGTATTATTATGCAGGGCCAGCATGATAGCCAATCATTCCAGCCGGTCCAAAATCCTTTGAACATGTGTTGGAAAGTTTGGCCACAAGTCTATAGTGTTTAACTATTTTTCGTTGGCCCAATAATATTTTGAATTTGGCCACGGTCTTGATTGTTATGACCCAAAAGTGATATTGCTTGACATTTCATGCTTAATATTATTAATTTGCATAATTCTTGTAACACAGGTTACGTTTGGTATGCGGAATGACTATTTCATTAGGAAAATACATAACTTTTATTGGAAATAGTTACACGTATTAGAGCCTTATCATATGCTTTGACACTAAAGCTATTCTATTCAACCTTCTTCCATTTTTAATAAAAGCTATTTCTTTTTTCTAATGGAATAGGCATTCTGCGCTTGGTACGTACCCATAGTGAACTTCAATTATTTATTTGGTGCAAAAGTGAGAAAAAAGAAATTCTAAAAAAAGTTTGTTTGTTTTGCAGAGCTAACCATTTCCTTGGTGGAACCATCAAAAAGAGACTGCTTATCATCCTTGGAAAAAATCAACCCCTTGAAAAAGTCCACGATTTCGTCTGGTGTTTGTAAAAGTTCATTCAATTTCATTTATGCCTTCTTTTTCTCTGCAGTGAACAAGTAACTTTGGTCAGTATTGTTGCCCATTTTTAAGCCATTATATTGCATGTGCAATAGATCTAATATAATGGAGCATGCTTCCTTATGATTCAAATCGGCCTTGTGGCTAACGTACCCAGTGGCGGAACTAGACAATTTATACTATGGGTGCCGCTAAAATTTTTTTGGCATACTAAAAATTTTTTACACCCTAAAAATTTGATAATTCACACAATATATGCATTACAACAAAATATCTATAAAAGTTCGTGCTCAAATTGATATATTAGAAATGTAACATGTCGGCACTATACGAAAAAAAAAACTTTCATTCCCAATATGAAAAAAAATTTCATGTCGGCACTATGTGAAAAATTTTTTCATATGTCGGCACTATATGAAAATATTTTGAAATTATTTTATGCTTCCATTGAGATCTTGAAATTGATGAGCTCTTATTGAGATCTCGAAATGGCACAAAAGAAATACGGTGTGTAGATGCCACCCGGACAAACTAGCCACTAGTATTAGGCCCCACAATTTTTTTTTTCTTTTTTTCTTTTTTTTTTATTTGAAAAAATATATATTTTTTCTTTTTTTTTTAAGAAAAGAAATAAAAAATTTAATTAGGTGGCCACGTCAACACTGATGACGTGGCCACTTATACCCGGTGTCGAATTTTAATTGGTCTACGTGTCAATGACGTGGACTTCCGTTAAGTTAACTAACGGTCAATGGATGGAAGGACCAATTTGGTCTTTATCAAAACCACATGTACCTCCTATGATACAAATCAAAACCTAGGGGAAAAAAATTAAAGTGTCCAAACCCTAAAGGGTTTTTAGTATTTAACCATTATTTTTATTTAAGATGTTCTCATTACAAAAATAAAATAATATTATAAAAAAATTGTAAAAATAAAGTTATACGATCGAGTTGGTAGAACGTTTTCTTGCTTATCACGTGTTGGTTCAATAACGGTAACCAAAACCCAAAGTACGTACCTATAAGAGATTGTTCCCATCGTATCAAATTCTTTCGGTCTGAGAGCTCGGAAGCCAAGAGCGAAAGATCATGTGTCTTGTCCCTGAAATCATGCAACCATGGTCATTTGTAATAGATTAAAAGGACAATATTATCTATTAAATATCTAATATAATATAATATAATATATAATATGAGAGTTTTAGACAGGAGAGTCTAAGAGTTTAACACGTGGCACTCTATTTATCTGACAAATCATTATATTAAATGCGTTTGAATTTTTTAAAGTTTTAAGTAGAATAGGCTAATATTATGACATGTGTCATTCCATTTAAAATCAAAACACACGTGTTGTTTTTTTCAAACTACCCTCTTTCTCAATCTCAACAGCCATCAAACATTATTTATCCCCACGGTTATCTAATATCTAATATAATCTAATATCAAATCTCTAATATCATATATAATCTAATCTTCTATATATAATCGGGTAGTTTTTAGTAGAAGGGCATAAAATTGCGGCATGTGGCGTTTTAAAATGCTACCAAGTGTCATTTTAAGTTAAAAACAATCAAAAGTTGTCATGTTTCACACTTTCACTCAAACACTGTTTCCCCTTCCATTAAACTTGATAAACTAACCGTCTTTACATTTTAAAACATCACATACGACAACAAAGAAAAGAAAATCATCTTCGTCAACAAGGTTCTCTTCTCTTTCTTTTTCTTTTTGTGCTTCTTGAGAAAAAAAAAAATGTTCGTTTAATTTGCACAATTTTTTTTCTCTCCAAACGTTTTTCAGTTTGTTTCTAGATCGTTCTCCTGTTCAAAATATTTCAAAAATCAGATTTAATTACGTTTGTACAATTTTTGTCATCTCCAAATGGTTTTCTCCTCCTCTTCAAAATATTTCAAAAATCAGATTTAATTACGTTAGTACATTTTTTGTTCTCTACAAGTGTTTTTCAGTTTGTTTTTATTTCAAAATTTTGTTTCACTTTCACTCAAACATGGTTTCCCCTTCCATTGAAGGTGATAAACTAACCGTCTTTACAGTTTAAAACATCACAGACTACAACAAATGAACAGAAAATTATCTTCGTCAACAAGGTTTTCTTATCTTTCTTTTTCATTTTGTGCTTCTTGAGAAAAAAAAAAAAAAAAAAGTTCCATTTAATTTGTACAATTTTTTTCTCTCCAAACTTTTTTCATTTTGTTTCTAGATCGTCTTCCTATTCAAAATATTTCAAAAATCAAATTTAATTAGGTTTGTACAATTTTTGTTCTCTCCAAATGCTTTTCTTCTCCTGCTCAAAATTTTTCTAAAATTAGATTTAATTACGTTTGTAAAATTTTTGTTCTCTCCAAATGCTTTTTAGCTTGTTTTGATTTCAATATTTTGTTTCTAGATCGTCCTCCTGTCCAAACTATTTCAAATTTTAGATTTGATTATGTTTGTACAATTTTTTTACACTTCAAACCTTTTTAAGTTTGTTTTGATTTCAATATTTTTTCAAATTTTTTTTTTAAAAAAATGTATAAACACATACTAACAAGAAATCATATTTGCAATTGCAACTCATTTAACTACAAATATTTACACAAACTGTTCAAAAACAATGTCACTGAAACTATAGTAATATTTGTCTTGATTTTTTTTTTCTTCAAATTATCCTAATTTATCAAGTTTGTAAATATAGAATACATGTGATTGCTTTTTATTTTTTTTGGAAATAATTTACAATATGCCTAGAGGTATAGCCATTATTTTTTTCTTGAATTTTTATTTAATAACTTTATTTTGTTTTGTAGCATTAATTGCTTAATGTTGTTAGTGTACGTTTTTCTCTATAGATTTCCTTGCTATATAAATATTACAATTAATAAAATGAATTGTTATATAATTATATTATTTAGTTGAAATATGATTCAAAACAATGTCACTGAAACTATTGTTATATTTATCTTAACTTTTTTACAAAATATATATATAATGTTTGTAATTAAATGCAAGTGATTTCTTCTGTTCTTTTTTTTTTTCATTATTCTTCTTAATTTTTATTTAGGTTCTTTACTTTTTTTTTCTAGCATTAATTTCTAACAATACATTTTGTTTGTATTGCACTCTTTAGGTAAAATAATTAACATGGCAGATCTATAATTGATATGCTTTAAGGTTGTTTTAAATGCATTCCTATTTTTCATTTTTGGTTAAATTGAAATTAAGATTGATGCCAATTTTTCACTTTTAAGTACAAAAACATAGCATTATGATATAATAACTTAAATTGTTCTTATCCAATTTGTAGATTATCTATTATGTTTGACACATATATGCTTTTGTGTGAATATATAATTTGTAAACACCCGCGCATGTCGCAGGTTATAGAGTTTTCTATTGGTGTTTTTGATAAGAGATATGACGATTTTTTAGTTTACGATATTGTACATTGATAGTTTTTTTCCTATGTTTAATGCACATTGTTTAGGTGCTTAATTAATTGTTATCATTGGCTTTAAAGGTTTTATTGGAGCAAAAAAAAAGTATATAGCGAAGACAACTTTTTTCTATTATATTAGTATTTTTCATTTTCTGTTTGACTTTATATTTTGTGTTCCTGTTCTTATCTTTTCGATTTGTCTTTATCTTCTATTCTAATTTATATATTTTGTTTAATTCTAATTGCTTAATTTTCCCTTTTTGTAAATTTTATAATGAATTAAGGGAAATAATGTTAAGAGAGTTTTCTATCGTTGTTTTTGATACGAGGTATGACGATTTTTTAGTTTACACTGCTGTTCATTATATATATAAATATTGTTTGATCAAGGACATTTCGTAGGAAAAAAATAAAGCATAGAATAAAGAATTAATCGACGACATTGGCTTTTAGAGTTTTTATAATAGATTATGATTTTTACCTTCAAAATTTTTATGAGGTTATATCAAATTAATTTTTGGGTAGCCTAATAGTTAATATAAGAAATATGATGTGTGTGATAATGTGTTATTTTGATAATCAGGAATATTTACAAGACTCATTTAGGTACTTATAAGATTGTTACAATTAGGCTTTTATGGTGGGTTTGAGGAATGCTAAGCTTACAAACACATTTTACAAAAAATACTTTTACAAACTGATGTGGTACAAAAAAAACTAAAAATATATAAAAATAAAAATAAAATGTTTTTTTGAATGATTATATAGTCAAAAAAAATATTTATAGTTCCTTTCGTTTTATACTACATCTATAAGTACAACTATTTAATATGTTTCAATTTATAAGGATTACACTTTATAAAATTCTAAATTTAATGATAACCATGATTTAATGAATTTTTTTTTATTTTGGATAGCCAATTAGTTAATTCAAAGAGGAGAAGGAAATTAGTTAGTATAATTTTTCAAACTTCTCTATTTGAAAGTATTTTAAATAAAGTTATTTTTGATAATGCAATTATGCAAGGATAAGGCCTAAGGGCATGGAAAAATGACTTGAGCATTTGTGTTGTTGTAAAATGTAAATGATCTCTCAATGATTTTCTTTTTCTTTTAAAGCTTTATAGAAGGTTTTTTTTTTTTTTTTTTTTTTTTACTTCTGTCATTTATACGTCCATTAATTGTTATTATTATTATTATTATTATTATTATTTTCTGTCCTTTCATTTTTAAAAACGTACAACCCGTGCATTGCACGGGGCACAAGCTCGTATAATATATAATAAAGAGTTTTAGACAGGAGAGTCTAAGAGTTTGACACGTGGCATTCTATTTATCTGACAAATCATTATATTAAATGAAACTATGTGTTTAAATACTTTTAAGTTTTAAATAGAATAGGCTAATATCATGACTTGTGTCATTCTATTTAAAATGAAAACACGTGTTTTTTTTTCAAACTACCCACTTTCTCAATCTCAACTGCCATATCCAATCTAACCTAATCTAATATATATATCTAATCTAATCTAATCATCTAATCATCATCATATATATGAAAGCGGAGTTATGACTTAGAGAGGCTAATATTGCGACATGTGACGTCTTTTTATGAAGACAATTGTCCATGTTTAAGTGTAAAACAAACGTTTAGTTTTTTTTTTTTTTTTTTAACAAAAACAAAGCTTTGGTGAAGCGTTGTACCTTCAGTTATTTTGAAAAAATAACTTATCCAATAAATAGTAAATCAAACCTCTTTTAAAACCACGTATCTAAATCAAACCTCTTTTTCATACCTCTCTCCTCACTTTGCTTCTCCTAAACGTCTATGGCATGCGGTTATTCCAATATAGAGCATCTCAAGGGGACAACTATGGAGAAGAAGATGGCTTCGGGATGTTCTACATGATGCAGGGGGACCTCCATGCCTGAATTCCCACAACCAACAACTAATACAAGCTCCCCACTATAACTCTCGCCGGATTTGTAGTCACAAGCATGCATGACGTCGCCACCAAACTCTTCGAAGCCTTCAAACTTCGGCACCACTTTCTTTACATTCTCACCGTTGGCTGGCCACCACGAGCCACCGGCAAATGTACTCAACTTGATTGCCTTGGTTGTTTGAACTGCTTTCTCTATTGGTTTGGATCCTCCACAAGCCAAAAGTTTTGGCATACTTAGTAGACTGTACTGTTTCATTGAAGTGTTTCGTATAGGATTCAAGGTAGTCGACAAACTAATATTTTGTGGGATATTTCGAAAACTCCTCCGGGAATGGAAAGTTGGGTTGTTGGCAAAATTGTTTGGGGAGATGAAGCTAGCTTGAGGCGATTGTACGTTTGGTTTTGCCACAGAGAGGCAAAGCAAAAGCAATCAAAAATTAAGAGAGAAAGAAAAAGGAGAACCATCACGGTTTGACTCTCATCCAATCGAGTTTTGAAGGTTCCCAATTTTTTCACTTAAATAAATTTGGATTTTTATTTTTTAAAAATTCTTTGTGATGTATATTTCGGTAGTTGTTGGTGTCAATTTGATTAGGAAAATTACTCTTTTCAAATTCGTCAATTTTGAACTTGGTTTAAAACACCATGTTTTACACTTTCACTCCAACACCACTTCCCCTCATTTTCACGCATAAAAATTTGGATTTTTTATGTTCTTTTTTGGTGATGTACATTTCGGTAGTTGATGCCAATTTGATTAAGAAAATTACTCTTTTCAAATTCGTCAGTTTTGGATTTGGTTTAAAGCACCATGTTTCACACTTTTACTCAAATACCACTTCCCCTATTTTTCACGTATAGAAATTTGGATTTTTTTTTTTTTTTTTTGTGATGTATATTTCGGTAGTTGTTGGTGCAAATTTGATTAAGAAAATTACTCTTTTCAAATTCGTTTTGGACTTGGTTTAAAACACCATGCTTCACACTTTTACTCAAACACCACTTCCCCTCTTTTTCACGTATAGAAATTTGGATTTTTCTTCTTCTTTTTTGGTGATGTATATTTCAGTAATTGTTGGTGCCAATTTGACTAAGAAAATTACTCTTTTCAAATTCGTCAGTTTTTTACTTGGTTTAAAACACCATGTTTCACACTTTTACTCAAACACCACTTCCCCTCTTTTTCATGAATAGAAATTTAGATTTTTTTTTTTTTCTTTCTATTATATTCTTCATTTGTGATGTATATTTCGGTAGTTGTTGGTGCTAATTTGATTAAGAAAATTACTATTTTCAAATTCACTTTGAATTTGGTTTAAAACACCATGTTTCACACTTTCACTCAAACACCAGTACTACTTCCCCTCTTTTTCACATATAGAAATTTGGATTTTGTTTTAAGTTTGTTTGTTTTCTTTTTTTTCAAAGCGAGAAAGGAGGATTCGGATTTGGTTTAAAACACTATGTTTCACACTTTACTCAAACACCAAATTCCCTCTCATTAAACATAAGTTTTAAACTAAATGTCAGATTTACATTTCGAATGTAAGTTTTGCGTTGAACTCTCAAATATATCTGTCTCACCCTTAACTTCGACGAATTTTCAGTTTCTTTCCCTGATCAATAGAGATTCATGAAGATGTATTTTGTTTGTTAAATATAGGTTACTTTACATTTGCAGGCCGCCTTAAAAAAGAATGATAAATAAACCATTTGTTTCTTTATTTTTTGTTGTTTTGTGTTATTTTTTGTACTAACTTTTATATTATTTTTTTAACTTTTGTTCTAAAAGTAGTTTCATTTATTATTATATATTGAGATTTGAGAAGATGTTTTAAAAAAAAAATTATGTATTTGACAAGACTTTTTGTATACATGTGAATTTAATTGAAACCAAGAAAGTACACGAAAAAGAAATTAATTTATTTTCTATTATATTACTATTTTTCATTTTTCTGCAACAAATACAAAAAGACAATTAATTTATGTTATATTAATATTAATTTTGATTAAGTCCTGGAAATTGTATTTGCAGATCGTGTTGAAAGATAATGGTAAATAACGTAGTAGAGAACGATAAATAATCCATTTGTTATTTTTATTATATGTGGCTCTACACTCTGAATTCCATTTTTTGACCTTATTGGTTGATTAAATTTTTATATTATTTATTTGCTTTTTGTCTAAAATTAGTTTCTTTTATGTTATAATTAAATTGATCACTTATTTCACTAATTGGTTTATGTTTAAGATGACCAGGATAAGTATTAGAATATCATCTTTAAGAATCATGTGTATCTAGCCTACTGAATTTAGTTTCAATTTATCCACTACAACTGCTCTAACAACAGATCCAGAATATATATAAAATTCTAATCCATATTGCAACGCATTCCATGCATGTGAATGTAACTTTTTTTTTTTATTTATAATTTTTAGATTTTGTTCATCCATTTTAATGAAGATTTTGTTTATTTTATATTTATTAAAAAAAAATTGTTTATTTTGCTCTGTATTTATTTCGAATGTTCAAAATTATATGAGTTTTATTTGTATTGAAATATAATATGTCTATATTTTAATTCATTTGAATGTTTTATGGGATTTTTTTTTTTTTTTTTTTTGGCATTTTGTGTGACTTACTCGGATTTTCATGCATTTTTGGAATTTTTTTTTTCTTCTCTTCTTAAGAGCAAAAGAAGGAAAAAAAAATTTATTTGATTGTTGTACATAAAAGGAACATAAAATCTTTCAAAACACTAAATGTATAATGAAGCATTGAACCTGGCGTGAAATGATTTATTTGATTGCCTTAAATTTTGAATGAAATTATTTGTTTTTGTTTATTTTGCTCTGTATTTTTTTTTTTTTTTTTCTAAATGTCCAGAATTTATGAATTTTATTTATATTAAGATATAACTGGTATCACATCATGTGTTCTCGATCTCTTTCCCTAATCGATAGATATCAAGGATCGATTTTAATTCTTGTTAATTTGCAATTAGTTTATTTGATGAAATATGTGTTTTTCTTTAAAAAAAAATGTTTGGGTTATGAAATTTGCATTTGAAGGGGTGTGTTCAGAGAGAATGATAAATGATGTAGCAAAGAAGTAAATAGTCTATTTATTTTTATTTTATTTTTTGTGGTTATGTGCTTTTGACTCCATTTTTTTGTCTCTATTTTTTGTTTTAATTTTTATAATATTTTTTTACTGTAAACGTAGTTTTTTTTTTAACGTTATATATACGAACGATTGTCAAAAGAAAAAATATCTAATTGACATGACCACTTTCTATACCTATGAATTTCATTTGGATTGAGAAAAGTATATGGACAAAAACTTTATATGGTTGGAAGAAAAAAAGAAGAAAAAAACCTCTATTTGATTGGACTTCATCCTATACCTTATAAATTTCATTGCTTATGTTTTTGTTTATGCTTTTGAGTAAAGAAGAAAGATAAATGATATAATTCATTTATTTTTTAACCATGATTTAATGAAAGTTTTTTTATTTTGGGTAGCCAATTAATTAATTGAATGAGGAGAAGGAAATTAGTTAGTGTAATTTCTCAAACTTCTCTCTTTGAAAGTATTTTAAATAAACTTCTCTCTCAATGCTTTTTTTTTTTTTTTTTTTTTGTCATTTATATATCCACTAATTATTATTATTATTTTTTCTGTCTTATCATTTTTAAAAACAATCCATGCATTGCACGGGATACAAGCTCGTTTGTATAATACTTATGAATTTGCCAATAAGCAATTGCTTTGCAACAAGTCTTATAATTGTGACATGGCAGAGATGCAGAGATTTCTACACGAAGGATTTGAGAATGAGAGTGATCACTTCTAGATGGAGGTGGCACAAAGCCACCCGGCCCTTTGTGCCCACCACTCAACAAGTAACACCTTAGCACATTAGAATAAACCTAAGTTTAAAGAAAAAACACTACTACACCAGATTATATCAAATATGAAAAAAATAATAATAATTAAAAAACCAATTAAATTTTTTTAAAACAAAAATTGAAGGGTTGGCCCTGCCAGCCACCCCATCCCCACTTGGGTGGCCGGCCAGCCATCTCAGATGGGCAGAGGTGGCCGCGCGGCCACCCCCAGCCCATCTGGGGTGGCCGGCGAGCCACCACAGACCATGGAGTGTCCCCGCAGGCCACCCCCACCCCATCTGGGGTGGCCAGCAAGCCACCCCATGGCCTAGGGGTGGCCCGCGCCCTAGGCCAGGGGTGGCTTGCCGGCCACCCCAAATGGGCTGGCCGCCACCCTCAGCCCTCCTACGCATTCTTTAAAAATAAAAAAATAAAAAATAAAAAATAAAAAATGAAGAAACCTGATATAATAAGGTGTTTTGGGCTAATATTCCTAATATGCTCTATTCTGAGGCGTTAAATCCTCCTTGGTGGGCACAAAGGGGTTACTTTGTGCCACACCTGTATAGAAGTTATGCTTTTTGAGAATACATTGTACGTGTCAAGGACTACAACAACTTACTTTTCACTAGTGA
>NC_081544.1:483281-486341 GCF_901000735.1 Corylus avellana | reverse complement strand
AATTATAAAAATATATTATATAAAAATGTAGTTAGCAGTTAATACGGTTAAGCAGTTAAGCGGTTAGCAGTTAACAGAAACCGCCCGCATTGACACCTCTATTATAACGGTTAGCGGTTAGCGGACGGTTTTCTTTATAACCCATTCTATTGTTTGAGGGCTGCAGCCTGCATAGGCATATATAGCAGATCTACATTTCATTTACAAACGAAAGTAAGGTCTGTTGCGGTGATTTTGATTTGTAGCCCTTTGAAAGCAATCCCTCCATCTCCAGGTTCAATTCTTCACTCTCCCTCTCTCTCTGTCTCTCGTTTATCCCATTCTCTAGGTTGCCTTTATGATAGAGCTCAATAAAGTTGATATGGATTGTAATTCTTCTTGTTGTTTAAGTGGATGGAAAATTAGATAGAAAATAATCTGGATTCAACTTCTTTTTACTTTTTAGTCTATCAACAGCCTTACTTTTTACTTCAAATTTTAATCATTTCATTTGATTTTTTTAGATTAGAGCAAATTTCCACCAGAGCTCGTGGTTCTTATTATCATTTACACATCTCTGTCTAAACAAATACAAAAGCTACTAGAAGTTTATTTACTTCTGCAGTATTAACTATCACGGCTTCTTGAGCTGTTGTGAATTATATATATCTGTACAGGTGGAAGTCTTGGACGTTTCTTCTGGCTTATCTTGAGAGTTGCTTACAGATTCTCCAATAGGCCCCCTCAATCTCTAACGGTAGAGAAGCAACGTTATTTTAGGATATGTCTGCTATCTGGTCTCTGCTGAACAGATTTCTCAGACAATCACCAAGTGTAGTGGAAATTCAACACATAGATGAATATGACCGTGAAAGTTTGGTAATTGATATCACACAAATGCTACAGAGAGCACAGCCTCTCTCATCACCTGAACATGCACCTTGTATCTACAAGGTTCCGGATCCCCTTCGCAAATTGAACGAAGAAGCCTACACTCCTCAGATTATTTCAATAGGGCCCTTTCACCATGGTAACAAAAAATTGCAAACCATGGAAAAGTATAAAGAGAGTTATCTCAAGGGATTCGTGGACCGGGCAGACAGTGCAGGGATAGGCATTGAGATTTTAATACGCGCTATAGAGATTTCGGAGCAACGTGTTCGTCAATCTTATGCGGAGACTATTCCACTTTGCAGGTATGATTTTGTGAAAATGGTCTTGATGGATGCGAGCTTCATTGTTGAGCTTTTTTACAGAAATTGGCCGGAAACATCAGAATGGACACCGGACGACTACATAATACAAAAGCCATGGTTGGCTTATAGGATGCAGCTGGACTTTATGTTACTTGAAAATCAACTTCCTTTCTTTATTATTAAAGAATTATTTGACCTTGCATTTGCATCTCAGACAAACTTACCTTCCTTCATTGAGCTTACCTTTCACTACTTTAGCTGTTACAACAGGCAAGGATTGCTTCCCGATCCTGATCTAAATATATTGCACTTTGTTGATTTGCTTAGAAAATTTTATTTGCCAGCTCCTCCCCGAACGCTACCAAGAAGAAGACCAGCAATAGTACCGTATATGTACGCTGCAACCCAACTGGATGAGGTGGGATTGAAGTTTGAGGTGAATCCTTCAAGCAAATGCTTGCTTGACCTACATTATGAGGAGGGAGTATTAAAGATCCCACGTTTTACCTTGGATGATTACACAGAGCTTTATGCTCGAAATCTCATGGCTTTGGAGCAATGTCACTATCAGCATAGGGGATATATTACCGATTATTTTCAAATGTTAGATCTCCTTATTAAGAGTGAAAAAGATGTAGATTTACTTAGTCGGGAGGGGATCGTGGTTAATGGGCTAGGTCACAACGATGCAACTTTCATCAACAATCTAGGCACAGGTATCGTATATTCAACCATGAGCTGCTATTACTTGAAAATTTGTGACAATTTGAAAAAGTTCTACGAGAATCCTTCGCATGGTTGGATTGCTTCCTTGAGACGAGATTATTTTCGCACTCCTTGGATGGCCGCTTCTACCATAGCTGCTGTTATCTTGTTGATCCTCACTTTGATACAAGCTGTATGCTCTATTATCGCTGTATAATTACCTCATCACTAAAGTTTGTGTAATGGTTCATGACCAATCTTCCCTCTCAAGCTTTTGTTTGCTGTATGAGTGTGTGAGTGAATGGATGCTCTGCCGTGTGATTCCTCTCATTTTGGACTCTGATGGATTGGTTGTTTTTTATTTGCAATGTAACAATTCGAACATAGAAGCCTCTAGAAAAGTGTTTGCAAAGCAAAATTCTTTTGGATAAAAAGCCCACACGTTTTCAATGAGAAGCATAAAATCACTTGCATTAGAAATATTGGATGGACGCTTCACATGAAACACTAGGTTCACGTGAGGTGTGGATTCCCTTATAATTAATTAGCCCCACTTGTTGGGAAATTATTTGTAAGATGCAAAAACTCTTGTTGAAACAAAATAATACTAATTTAAAAATTAACAATAGAATAACTAAAATACAAGAGATAAAAATAAAATATACAAAAATTTCATAATAGTATATAATCAGCCAAGAGTGTTGTCCTTAAAAGTTGATTTATGGCTCTTGTAATATTTAACTCGGTGTGATTAGATCCCTTGACACGCAATCTCTTATGATTAGATTATAATGTCTACTTTCATTAATGATGCACTTCCAAGAACGAAAGCTAGCTAATAAAGACAACCATTTTTTCTTGTGAGATAATTTCAAAATTTCTCTAGCAATAGGAAGAGGTGTAGAAGGAAAGATAAAAGATATATTCTCAATTGCCCTTTGGTGGGATTTATTGAAGAGAATGTTAGCTTACAAAATAAGCTATCTAGCAACCAACTGTCACAATAAGGGAACAGGATCCTCTCCAGTCCATTATGGACTGGAGAATATTCAGTTCATGACTAGGATTTCATCTCAGAAATCCTATGGCCACAAATAGGACACACATCTCATCAATAAAAATAAAATATTATTTTAAATTAAAAAGATTTTAATAAAACAATTAAGAAAGAAAAAAGAAA
>NC_081544.1:474961-482892 GCF_901000735.1 Corylus avellana | reverse complement strand
GGTGGCCTATGGTGGCCAGCCACCCCCTTCTTTTCTTTTTCTTTTTTCTTTCTTAATTGTTTTATTAAAATCTTTTTAATTTAAAATAATATTTTATTATTATTTTTATTGATGAGATGTGTATCTTATTTGTGGCCATAGGATTTCTGAAATGAAATCCTAGTCATGAACTGGAGAGGATCCTGTTCCCACAATAAGGGCCATCCAACAATCATAACTATGCTAACAAACCTAACTAAGAGTCCTTCAGCTTAGTGAAATACTCCCATTTATAACTGGCAGACTGCTAATCTGCAAAACATCGAAGTGTTTCACAGTAGAAAGAAATAACCGAGTAAGTCCGGAACTTTGTAAGAATAAAACTAATTATACTAACAGACTAAAGTAATTAAAAAAAAAAAAAAAAACAGACTAAAGTAATTGTTTGAAACATGCATTTTATAAAAGATCAATGTTGTCTCCATTATTATACCGGTTAGAGAAAATGTGGTTTATTTTATAAATTAGACCAGCATAATCTCAACAAGTCACTTGTATGTTGATACATGGAAATTATCAATACATATATAAGTTAATGGTCATAATGTTCTTCTGTATGGTCTATTTGAAGCCTCAACTCCTTCTCAATAGAGTTGGCTTTCTCATGAGGGACTCGTAGTACAATACTGGTATCCTAAATATTGCTGCATACCATCTTCAACTAGCAATCCAACTAAGTCCGACACTAAGTAGCCCATGTTGCTATTGAAGTCGTCCTAATGATCGCGTTCATACATGGTGCAGCGTCACAAACAAACATTGGATCTAAGGCCAGATATAAACATAAATTTCTTTGAGCATGAAGTTTTACCCATATAAAAGTATTTTATAATTATTTTTCTATATGTACTGGTGTGTCATGTCATATGATATGATGTAAATATTGTTCATTATTTAGAAAAATTGTATTGCACTTACATTTTATATGCCAATACTAATGACTCTATCTTAAAATGACACTACCTTCTCCTTCGAAAAAGGATGAGATCATATGTTTTATATTCGCCATTAAATAGAGAATAGCCTCACGTGTTAATAGCCCAAGACTTTTATGATCCAACAGTCGGATAGAAGACGCGTAGCCCCAATAGCATTACTTTACCAAATCATTTCTGCCAGTCACGCCTTGCGAGTTGCGCCCAACGTTTCCTTCCCCTCTCCTCTCAA
Source organism: Corylus avellana (assembly GCF_901000735.1). Taxonomy (NCBI): domain Eukaryota; kingdom Viridiplantae; phylum Streptophyta; class Magnoliopsida; order Fagales; family Betulaceae; genus Corylus; species Corylus avellana. Next base: position 481,686 of record NC_081544.1, on the reverse strand, counting down.
CGAATCTCTTCTGCTTTCGAAACCCTTCTGCAACTCGCCAACTCTGCATGCTTCCATTTTTGATTTGCTTTTCTCTTATCAAATCAGACCCGTGACAACCTTCCTACCGATCTACCACTCATTCACCACCATTAAGTTATTAACCAAGTGGGACATGTCCTTCTGCTACAACAGTCTCATGCGTCTAATTTCTGCAGTCCATGCCCATGTTCGTGCTGACGAAAAAAATGATGCGGACTCTCTTTTCGTTGACGTCAAAAACGATCTTAAGCACACAACCCGTACTGTTGACAATGCCTTACTGGTATGTGTTTCTACCATCATATTCTTCATAAGATTCTCTTTTTCACTTTTTTCTTCTAGTCCGTAAGTGGGATAATACAATTGTCGAGCATTAAGATTTAGCACGTTCATTCCAGGAGATCTGAACAAATATAGATGGGATGAATTTTTTTTTAGTTATTGATGGAATCAAGTTAGTCTTTGAGGTTTCTTTCACCGATAATTACTTATGACTTACTATATATAGGGCCAAGAACACCCGGAGAACCTGGTGTCCATAGACAGCTTCGATCCACTATTATTCAGGCTCGGACTCGAGCAACTTTCCTATGAGGTAATTACAAAGAATATATAGCACTTCTTTTTTCATCCCACAAAAATCCTGCACAATATATAACCGCACACAAAACTTATTTTAATTAGTGACACCTGTCCTTCAATATGTTTGAGTTTCTAAAAAATTAATTTTTGAGTTCTTAGATTAATGAATAAATAAATTTTAAGAATATTAAAGCAAATATGTGAGAAATAATACTTGTCGCTCATTAGACTAGGTCAGAAAAAATTTTGGAAATTTATGTCATATATAACTCTTTTTTTAATTTTTTTTTTTTAAATGTTTGTGGCACACGAATTTGGATTGAGATGAATGTCATCGTTTTTACTGTATATTTACCAAATTAGCTTTTTTTTTCATAGTAACAAATGTGTAATGCATGTCAAATGGCATGGAAGTCTCTATGTGCGGAAATTGCACATGAAACAACTATTTCAATACTTAACAAACTTTCAAGCTATTCCTGGGAAGTTAACGCAGTGCTTGCACTTGAAGCTTTTCCTTTGAATTACAAGTATTTCCTGGCTCCTGCCCAGTTTCACTCATCACGCCAAGACGTCGAATCAGTGGAGATCCCAAAACATGTACCTACGACCTTAAAGCATTTACACCTCCAAAAATATAAGGAAAAGATTAGTGAAGTTAACAAAATGATCAATGACGTGTTGGACTTCTCGGAGTCTGTCATTGAGTTGAAGAAGCTATCTACTGCCAACTATATAAAGGATGAGCAACGCTCAGATATCGTAGGCCTTATCTCGTCGGGTGTCTACTGGATTATCATAACTGTTGTAGCTTGCACAACTCAGATATGTTGTCTCACTAGTGAAAAGTAAGTTGTTGTAGTCCTTGACACGTACAATGTATTCTCATCACTAGTGAAAAGTAAGTTGTTGTAGTCCTTGACACGTACAATGTATTCTCAAAAAGCATAACTTCTATACAGGTGTGGCACAAAGTAACCCCTTTGTGCCCACCAAGGAGGATTTAACGCCTCAGAATAGAGCATATTAGGAATATTAGCCCAAAACACCTTATTATATCAGGTTTCTTCATTTTTTATTTTTTATTTTTTATTTTTTTATTTTTAAAGAATGCGTAGGAGGGCTGAGGGTGGCGGCCAGCCCATTTGGGGTGGCCGGCAAGCCACCCCTGGCCTAGGGCGCGGGCCACCCCTAGGCCATGGGGTGGCTTGCTGGCCACCCCAGATGGGGTGGGGGTGGCCTGCGGGGACACTCCATGGTCTGTGGTGGCTCGCCGGCCACCCCAGATGGGCTGGGGGTGGCCGCGCGGCCACCTCTGCCCATCTGAGATGGCTGGCCGGCCACCCAAGTGGGGATGGGGTGGCTGGCAGGGCCAACCCTTCAATTTTTGTTTTAAAAAAATTTAATTGGTTTTTTAATTATTATTATTTTTTTCATATTTGATATAATCTGGTGTAGTAGTGTTTTTTCTTTAAACTTAGGTTTATTCTAATGTGCTAAGGTGTTACTTGTTGAGTGGTGGGCACAAAGGGCCGGGTGGCTTTGTGCCACCTCCATATAAAAGTGATCACTCTCATTCTCAAATCCTTCGTGTAGAAATCTCTGCATCTCTGCCATGTCACAATTATAAGACTTGTTGCAAAGCAATTGCTTATTGGCAAATTCATAAGTATTATACAAACGAGCTTGTATCCCGTGCAATGCATGGATTGTTTTTAAAAATGATAAGACAGAAAAAATAATAATAATAATTAGTGGATATATAAATGACAAAAAAAAAAAAAAGAAAAAAAAAAAAGCATTGAGAGAGAAGTTTATTTAAAATACTTTCAAAGAGAGAAGTTTGAGAAATTACACTAACTAATTTCCTTCTCCTCATTCAATTAATTAATTGGCTACCCAAAATAAAAAACTTTCATTAAATCATGGTTAAAAAATAAATGAATTATATCATTTATCTTTCTTCTTTACTCAAAAGCATAAACAAAAACATAAGCAATGAAATTTATAAGGTATAGGATGAAGTCCAATCAAATAGAGGTTTTTTTCTTCTTTTTTTCTTCCAACCATATAAAGTTTTTGTCCATATACTTTTCTCAATCCAAATGAAATTCATAGGTATAGAAAGTGGTCATGTCAATTAGATATTTTTTCTTTTGACAATCGTTCGTATATATAACGTTAAAAAAAAAACTACGTTTACAGTAAAAAAATATTATAAAAATTAAAACAAAAAATAGAGACAAAAAAATGGAGTCAAAAGCACATAACCACAAAAAATAAAATAAAAATAAATAGACTATTTACTTCTTTGCTACATCATTTATCATTCTCTCTGAACACACCCCTTCAAATGCAAATTTCATAACCCAAACATTTTTTTTTAAAGAAAAACACATATTTCATCAAATAAACTAATTGCAAATTAACAAGAATTAAAATCGATCCTTGATATCTATCGATTAGGGAAAGAGATCGAGAACACATGATGTGATACCAGTTATATCTTAATATAAATAAAATTCATAAATTCTGGACATTTAGAAAAAAAAAAAAAAAAATACAGAGCAAAATAAACAAAAACAAATAATTTCATTCAAAATTTAAGGCAATCAAATAAATCATTTCACGCCAGGTTCAATGCTTCATTATACATTTAGTGTTTTGAAAGATTTTATGTTCCTTTTATGTACAACAATCAAATAAATTTTTTTTTCCTTCTTTTGCTCTTAAGAAGAGAAGAAAAAAAAAATTCCAAAAATGCATGAAAATCCGAGTAAGTCACACAAAATGCCAAAAAAAAAAAAAAAAAAAATCCCATAAAACATTCAAATGAATTAAAATATAGACATATTATATTTCAATACAAATAAAACTCATATAATTTTGAACATTCGAAATAAATACAGAGCAAAATAAACAATTTTTTTTTAATAAATATAAAATAAACAAAATCTTCATTAAAATGGATGAACAAAATCTAAAAATTATAAATAAAAAAAAAAAGTTACATTCACATGCATGGAATGCGTTGCAATATGGATTAGAATTTTATATATATTCTGGATCTGTTGTTAGAGCAGTTGTAGTGGATAAATTGAAACTAAATTCAGTAGGCTAGATACACATGATTCTTAAAGATGATATTCTAATACTTATCCTGGTCATCTTAAACATAAACCAATTAGTGAAATAAGTGATCAATTTAATTATAACATAAAAGAAACTAATTTTAGACAAAAAGCAAATAAATAATATAAAAATTTAATCAACCAATAAGGTCAAAAAATGGAATTCAGAGTGTAGAGCCACATATAATAAAAATAACAAATGGATTATTTATCGTTCTCTACTACGTTATTTACCATTATCTTTCAACACGATCTGCAAATACAATTTCCAGGACTTAATCAAAATTAATATTAATATAACATAAATTAATTGTCTTTTTGTATTTGTTGCAGAAAAATGAAAAATAGTAATATAATAGAAAATAAATTAATTTCTTTTTCGTGTACTTTCTTGGTTTCAATTAAATTCACATGTATACAAAAAGTCTTGTCAAATACATAATTTTTTTTTTAAAACATCTTCTCAAATCTCAATATATAATAATAAATGAAACTACTTTTAGAACAAAAGTTAAAAAAATAATATAAAAGTTAGTACAAAAAATAACACAAAACAACAAAAAATAAAGAAACAAATGGTTTATTTATCATTCTTTTTTAAGGCGGCCTGCAAATGTAAAGTAACCTACATTTAACAAACAAAATACATCCTCATGAATCTCTATTGATCAGGGAAAGAAACTGAAAATTCGTCGAAGTTAAGGGTGAGACAGATATATTTGAGAGTTCAACGCAAAACTTACATTCGAAATGTAAATCTGACATTTAGTTTAAAACTTACGTTTAATGAGAGGGAATTTGGTGTTTGAGTAAAAGTGTGAAACATGGTGTTTTAAACCAAATCCAAATCCCCCTTTCTCGCTTTGAATAGGAAAAAATAAAAATAAAAAATAAAAATATAAACTTAAAACAAAATCCAAATTTCTATATGTGAAAAAGAGGGGAAGTGGTACCGGTGTTTGAGTGAAAGTGTGAAACATGATGTTTTAAACCAAATCCAAAACGAATTTGAAAAAAGTAATTTTCTTAATCAAATTAGCACCAACAACTACCAAAATATACATCACAAATGAAGAATATAATAGAAAGAAAAAAAAATTAAAAAAAAAAATCTAAATTTCTATTCATGAAAAAGAGGGGAAGTAGTGTTTGAGTAAAAGTGTGTTTTAAACCAAGTCAAAAACTGATGAATTTGAAAAGAGTAATTTTCTTAGTCAAATTGGCACCAACAACTACAGAAATATACATCACCAAAAAAGAAAAAGAAAATCCAAATTTCTATTCATGAAAAAGAGGAGAAATGGTGTTTGAGTAAAAGTGTGAAACATGGTGTTTTAAACCAAGTCCAAAACGAATTTGAAAAGAGTAATTTTCTTAATCAAATTTGCACCAACAACTACCGAAATATACATCACCAAAAAAAAAATAAAAAAAAAATATCCAAATGTCTGTACGTGAAAAATAAGGGAAGTGGTATTTGAGTAAAAGTGTGAAACATGGTGCTTTAAACCAAATCCAAAACTGACGAATTTGAAAAGAGTAATTTTCTTAATCAAATTGGCATCAACTACCGAAATGTACATCACCAAAAAAGAACATAAAAAATCCAAATTTTTATGCGTGAAAATGAGGGGAAGTGGTGTTGGAGTGAAAGTGTAAAACATGGTGTTTTAAACCAAGTTCAAAATTGACGAATTTGAAAAGAGTAATTTTCCTAATCAAATTGACTCCAACAACTACCGAAATATACATCACAAAGAATTTAAAAAAATAAAAATCCAAATTTATTTAAGTGAAAAAAATGGGAACCTTCAAAACTCGATTGGATGAGAGCCAAACGTGATGGTTCTCCTTTTTCTTTCTCTCTTAATTTTTGATTGCTTTTGCTTTGCCTCTCTGTGGCAAAACCAAATGTACGATCGCCTCAAGCTAGCTTCATCTCCCCAAACAATTTTGCCAACTACCCAACTTTCCATTCTCGGAGGAGTTTTCAAAATATCCCACAAAATATCAGTTTATCGACTACCTTGAATCCTATACGAAACACTTCAATGAAACAGTGCAGTCTACTAAGTATGCTGAAACTTTTGGTTTGTGGAGGATCCAAACCAATAGAGAAAGCAGTTCAAACAACCATGGCGATCAAGTTGAGTACATTTGCCGGTGGCTCGTGGTGGCCAACCAACAGTGAGAATGTAGAGAAAGTGGTGCCGAAGTTTGAAGGCTTCGAAGAGTTTGGTGGCAACGTCATGCATGCTTGTGACTACAAATCCGGCGAGAGTTATAGTGGGGAGCGTGTATTAGTTGTTGGTTGTGGGAATTCAGGCATGGAGGTCCCCCTGCATCATGTAGAACATCCCGAAGCCATCTTCTTCTCCATAGTTGTCCCCTTGAGATGCTCTATATTGGAATAACCGCATGCCATAGACGTTTAGGAGAAGCAAAGTGAGGAGACAGGTATGAAAAAGAGGTTTGATTTAGATACGTGGTTTTAAAAGAGGTTTGATTTATTGTTTATTGGATAAGTTATTTTTTCAAAATAACTGAAGGTACAACGTTTCACCAAAGCTTTGTTTTTGTTAAAAAAAAAAAAAAAAACTAAACATTTGTTTTACACTTAAACATGGACAATTGTCTTTATAAAAAGACGCCACATGTCGCAATATTAGCCTCTCTAAGTCAAAACTCCGCTTTTATATATATGATGATGATGATTAGATGATTAGATTAGATTATATATATTAGATTAGATTAGATATGGCAGTTGAGATTGAGAAAGTGGGTAGTTTGAAAAAAAAAAAAAAAGCACGTGTTTTCATTTTAAATGGAATGACACATGTCATGATATTAACCTATTCTACTTAAAACTTTAAAATATATTTAAACGTACAGTTTCATTTAATATAATGATTTGTCAGATAAATAGAATGCCACGTGTCAAACTCTTAGACTCTCCTGTCTAAAACTCTCATATTATATATTATATTAGAT
>NC_081544.1:431525-474861 GCF_901000735.1 Corylus avellana | reverse complement strand
TGTCAACATCTGATTGGTCTACATGGAATTCTGTTAAGTCAACTGACAGAATGACTAATTTGTTCTATTACTAAAACCACAGGTACTTCCTGTGATAAAAGTCAAACCCTAAGAAAGAAAAAATAAAGTTATGAAACCACAGGGGAGTATTTAGTATTTAACCCTTGATAATATTTAATCGTTGTTGAATAGGATTCTTGTATTACTCATTTACAAGTGAAGTATTTTCCGTCTCCATAATTTTTTAGGGTAAACTTGAAAAAGTGAAAAATGTTGCACAGTTTTGTAAGCAATTGCAGGTGGTTTGCTTTCTACTAGGGTTGTAAATAAACAAAGTTACCGTGACTTCGTTCATACTCGACTAGATTATTAAATGAACTATTCGTTGACACAAAGCTATACTCTATTATTAAACAATGCGTACTCGTATAAGGACTCAACTTACTTATTAGCGCGACTCATATATATAAGCTTATATAGTATATAACTTATTAAATAGTCTATATATTATAAATAATATTTATGCTTATAGAGTATATAGCATAAATAATAAATATCTTATAGTTAAAATATTAATAATGTAGTCATGTAGTGTATAATTATTTATAGTTAACTAGTGTATTGTGTGTATTAAACTTAGTTAATTAACTAACTACTTAATTGGTTAATATAAAAAAAAAGTTAGATAATTGACGATGTATATATTATAAACGTTTCTTTTTTTTAATTAAAGTCAATTTCATATATTAACCATGTATATTAAACCTTTTTTTTTTTTTTTTTTGCTACTGGTAAGAGAACTCTTTTTGATTTTCCTTGTATTTGCTTGCTCACAAGTGTCCCACACCAATAAAATAAAAGCAAACACATACCTCTCACAATAATAGTTGGCTTGTCCGGTTGTCACACATGAAAAAAGTAAGGAGAGTTCCTCACCTAAGTAATCTATAAAAGGGATGCAAGTCTCACTTATTGAGTCAAGGCTCATGTTGTCCCACATGAAAAGAGCAAGGAGAACTCCTTGACCAAGTAATCTATAAAAGGGGATGCAAGACTCTCCATTCAAGCCAAGCCAGCCATTTAAGTTAAAAGATTTGTTTTTTTAAAGAAAAAATCTTTAAACTTTGTATTAGCCGAGACTGGCGAGCCAAGTTTTGAGTACTCGGCTTGCCTAGCAGGCGAGCTTGAGCTTGCACAAGGAATTCTCCTTAGCTACCTGAGCCAAACTCAAATTTTAGAGCTTGGCTTGAGCCCGAGCTCATGAAAATTTTAATTGAGTTGAGTTTGGGCAGGTACAACTCACTTGAGCTCGGCTTGTTTACAACCCTACTACTTTTGCTACAAAGTTGTACTATTAGAATAATTTCCATATCAAATCATGCTATGTCACATTCTTAAATTTGGTAAATGGTATTTTATTTTGGTGTTGATGCAAAAAATCAACCAATGACCACCTACGATTAGTCTTCTATTCGAAATACCTACAAGACAAATAAAGCGAGAGTGGTGCGCCACAAAGGGGGAAGGGGCGATGACACCACCTCCGATGCTTAAGTCAGTAAAGTATAGAGGCGAACATAAAAGAAATAGATGGAGATTACGACATAAGAGCATACTTTGGCTAGCCTTTTATTGGCCTTATATAGGCTTGTTGGGGAAATAAACGGTTATTGAATTTTTACCAATGGTACATTAATATACATATTTGAACAGTACTCTAGCTCAAAAACATAAGTTGGTGGGTTTGAGTCTATTTAGGTATATTAACTACTTTTTTTATTTATATTTTCTCAGTGTGGAACTTAACACTCACAAGTGCACTTACAACAATCTCTCTTTCACTTGTGAGTCTCTTCACATTGACCCAACTCTTTCTTGCTTGTGAGTCTTTTTACATTTTCAAGAGTGTCTCGCATCATGAGTTGTAGATACAAACACAACTCCAAACTAGACGCATCCGAACACTCGTTTAGGAAGCTAACAGTGGCTCGATACCACTTGTTTGGGAGATAAACAGTTATGGAGGTTATTTTATTTTAACCAATAATACATTAATATACATATTTGAACATCACTCTTGCCCAAAATCTTAAGTTGATGAGGTTGGATCCACTCAGGTATACTACCAACTATTTTTCTTTATATTTTTTTTAATGTGAGACTCAACGCTCACAACAAGGCTAAATATCATTTATACCGTGTGTTTCATCAGGCAATTATCATGAATTCTACCACATTTTAATGAGTTGTCTTCGTTCAATTTATATTATAAGTTGTACTTCCATTCCGGTAGTGCAATGGGCAAATAGGAGTGTGAACTTTCATTCCAGTAATCCGTCATTCTCTTGAACCTCGGTAATGACCCAATGAAAATTAGTGTTGTGGGCCTATTCATGGGGCCCATTCCACTTGGGTACATTTAAATCTATTTTGTGTTGGTGACTTAATTTCTTGAATGTCTAAGACAATTTGTTCCATCCACGGTTGACAAAATTGTTGTTTTACTTCAATCGGGCCTTTATATTCTGCCCTTGTTAAACGAACATATGACTGTTTGATGTATTTGTCGCTTTCACGTGGTTGTGTGTATTTTGTTATCTAATTATTAGACTTACTAACATATACGTCAGGAGTAATATTAGGGAATATTTTTTTATCCTTCTAAAGTTGATGTGGCTTTCAAAATCACCATTGAATCAAATCCAAATATGATTCATTTAAAATTTAATAGTGATTTTAAAAACTACATTAACTTTAAGAGGATAAAAAGATAGTCATTATCATTACTCGCTATGCTATTGGTTTATTATAATGTTTTTAATGTGTTGTACCTTCAGTACAGTACAACTTGGTTATTTTAGTATCATTATCACTTCATAAGCCGTTTTGTATGAGACTCTTGCTTGCTAGAACGCACAGGAATTATAGGCGGCAATTTTACCGCTGTCCTTGGGGCCAAAGTTACAAGTGTATATTATTTTAAGCATAACATGTTGATAAGTGTTATTTGCTTTAAAGGGGTTTTTAACATTTACAAGCATATTGCGAAATTTTATGTAATGTATTTGCTTGCTTTGTCTGCACACACTTGTTAAAGCTGCCTGGCAGTGATACAAAATTATGTGGTAGTTTGCATTATTAAGTCATTGTCCCACATGTGTTATAATGTTGCAATTGTATTTTATTAAGTTGTTGATGTTTACAATGTGTTATAATACCTTTTATACTCAACTTCTAAGAACTTGTACTTACCATTCAAGTTCTTTCCTGGTAATTGTGCAAAGTGCCGCTGCTCCAAAAATTCAGTTGGGTCGAGGAAATTATATCAGTGTGTACAGGATAAGCTGCCTAGCTACATTAGTTTGAAGCCTAGATACAAATGAATATGATTTACCAATTTATGATCCGTTTGTTTCGGCATAAAATGATTTTTATAAAATATTTTTTTATATTTTTGGATGTTTGGTGTGATAGAAATTAATAGTCAAACCGAAAATGTTTTTGGTTTGATCAACTTGAGCTTTTGACCACAAAAAGCTTATTTAATTTTCATAAAATAGTTTTTCTTTTCTAAAACCATAAATCATTTTTCAAGTTTTAGCTTTTCTTGCTCAAAGTGCATGAGGTTGCCGGACCACCATCAGACCTCTGCTGAAAGTCGCCGACCCTTTTTCACGGTCCCTCATTTTCTGTACGAGGCAAACACATAAATATATTTGCAATTTTCAACAAAAAAATATTTTACGTCAAAACAGACAGAACCTTAATCAACCAACTAAGTTTTTCATAAGACTTGAAGTGCTAATTTAACAAAATGTTTTAAGTAACAAACATCTAAAGAAGGCTTCACATTCAATTATGAAAGTCATTGATCTCTCTACTCATTTATAGGAGACCAACTGTAGCTATTCTACATGGGTATGACCATAGTAGCACTTACTTGTTAGGAGCCAAACAAGAGAAGCCTGGATATTAAGAACTGCATGCGCTCTCTCAAGTTTAGTTAAGTCATAACCTGATCCAGTCTTATTAGGGCATCCGTAAGATTCAAAATAATTAATACTAATAGGATTGATGATTCTCATTTTGATAATCAAACACTCACCTTAATACATACCCAACTGCTTTAAAAATTCTTTTGAGACCAATGATACCCCCACACAAATTGAATGTAACATCGCTAGTGCTACAATTTCCACACTTCCAAGTCTTTTGAAAGAACTCCCGCGTATCATTCGTTAAACCTGGGCTTCAAACTAGATTTCACTATAAATTGGTAAAATCCCATTCATTTCTATCTGGGCTTCACTGTACATAGGGATATCATTTGCTCAACCCATCTAAATACCGTTTTAAAAATGGGCCAGAATTTGAAGGCCTGACCCACCGCCTGTTATCTATAACGGTCGGTTGGAGAAGAGCCTGGCATTGGGCGGGAGAAACGTGTGCAGTTGATTTAGTTCTGAGAGTGGGAGAGTTTTGTTGTTGGGCGTGTTATCGGATCGGATCCTATCCAACATTTTTGGACATATGCTAGAAAAAAAATAGTTTTCAAGAGGGAAAATATTTGACGGTGAAGCCTAAAGCCTATTTCTAATTAACTTTTTTTTTTTGACATGTTTCACACAAGAAGAGAAGTAGAATTTAAACTAGTGACCTCCGCTTCATTAGGCATGGTTCTAGCCGATTGAGCTACCTCTTGAGGACCTATTTCTAATTAACTTGGGTGAGGGTGAAATCTAGTTCTAATTAAATTGGATGACTTTTTTGGGTATGTAATGTGCTTATGCTATTAATTTGAGTAGAAGCATAAACATCTAGCATAATACACTATGTCAGCCGATGTAAAATATCGGTAAAAATTAGAGTTTTATTACTGAAAAATAGTTTGTTAAAGTAGTACTTCAAGTCCTTGGAAGAATGGTAATCCCATTCATTTTTATTTGGACTCTTTTTTTCTTCTTCTTCTTTTTTCATTTTATTTGGACTTAAAAACTCACGTAGGCTGCTTATCCTATGCATACGGACATCCTTTGTTCAACCCAAGTGAAAAATATACAAATTGAACAAATTACATACAAAAATATAAGGCAAGATAAAGGTGAAAGGTGTGCTACAAATTGCTCCTATTCTTCTTTTTTTTTTTTTTTTTTTCTTTTTGTAAATATAACTTCGAATGTTAGGTCATTGTTTATATCCAAAGTGCAAACCCAATCTGGTCCAAAAAGGAGAAATGCTAAAAAAACCAAGAAAAAATAAACAAATACCAATATATTTCAAATGATATTTTTTTACGCCCATTTATTATATTTACTTTGTTTAAATAAATTTTCATGCAAACACTTATTTAAAATATATATATATATATATATATATATAAAACAAAATAAGTATAAAATATAGTTTTAAAGAATAACTTAATCGATTGAAAATTACACCCTATGAAATAAAAGTCACTAGTTTCAATCTTTCCTTCCCTCTTCAATGGACTCGTAAGGAAGAAAAAAAAATTCGCATTTTTCTTACATCACACTTGCTAAAACAAGGAAAGAGTATCAGAAGATTAGACACACGTTGCATAAAACTTGTGTACGCCTTTTGAGAAATGTCAAAACGTGTAATCATCGGCAAGCAGACAGCTGAAAGCGGATTCTCTCCATCAGTCATCCAATAAAAGAAAACAGCTATGTGGCGTGGCTGCGCATATCAGTTCAACTACCAATCACAGCAAGCCACGGAAATATCTACACCGTCCAAAGGGGGTCCCACAAAAGTTACACGTCGTCACAGTACACCGAGCAACACAGAATTGGGGAATCGCCTCTGCCCCAGCTCAGCTGAATCTTGGATTGCATCGCATCTTGAGGGAGCAGCTAGCTCATCATCCTCAGTAGCTCCGCTCCGTTCATAAATGTAGCCGCTTCGGTAGGCCAACCAACAACGACGCACAATGCGTTACAACCAAAGTTTTACCTTTTTCTTTTTCCCTTCAATTGTATAAATAAATAATTTATAAAACCCCTCTCTCACTTTGATTTGAGATTTCCCAATTCCCTTTTGGATTTCGCGATGGCTCATCCTCCGATCAAGTTGAAGCAATCCGCGTCGACCTCAGCGGCGCAGACTCTAACGACGTCGTCTTCCGCCCAGGATGCCCGCCTCCTCGTCCGCGAAACGCTGCGTATTAGCGCCAATCTCGCTGATTTGGCGGCTCAGCCGCTTTCCTCTTCTTCTTCTCCTTCTCATTTGTCTGCTGCTTTGGTTGATTCGTCGGAGTTCGTGAATTCGAGCTTGAGGTTGATCTGCTGCGAGGAAATTGACGGTCGGAGATGGAGCTACGTGGCGGAGAAGGACGCCTCCGGAAGGTTCAAGAAGGGCTCTTCCATTCGCGCCCTTAGTTCCCACGCTCCTCAGACTCCTCCCATTGAGGTCCGATTTTATAAATTTTATTTTTTGTCATTGTTATTTGTATGTTTTTGGCTCAATTTGGTATTTAGTATTAGTATATTTCTATATTTTTCAATCATTTGCTGTTTATGGCACTTAGAGTTGACCTCCGTTGATTTGGTTTACATAATCAATCTAAAATCTACAAACTTTCATTGTTGAGAACAGCCTGACCAATTATTTGAATTTATTAATAGTCATTAACTACTTAATTTGCAACTTTAATTAAACATAATTTCGCATGCCTTTTAGTGATGGAAAGTGAATGAAGCGACGCTTGGAATAACGCTACACTTACTGTCCGCGTCCAAGCAAAAATTTTGTTCTGTAATGTTGAATTAGAAGTTAGAGGATTTGGTGATTATATTCGTATTGAATTGTTGGTGCAGGAGGTGATGTCATTTGTGAGATCGTATGTACTTCCGGAAGGTTTCCCCGATAGCGTTACTTCTTCATACGTCCCGTATATGTCATGGAGAGCTTTGAAGGTAGTTATCTTACCTTTTTTTATGAATCACTGCTAAGAAGGTGGGTTTTAAGGGAAATGGGTACACTCTCTAATGAATAAAAAGAGTGAATTGGGATTGAATACTTTTGGCTCTTTAAAACGCTGTATTTAATTATTACCTTATTTGTTGTAGCACTTCTTCGGAGGAGCAATGGGTGTTTTCACGACGCAAACACTTTTGAGCTCAGTTGGAGTCTCTAGGAATAGAGTGGCTCCAGGAGCTGTCGCTATTAACTGGATTCTCAAGGTGAGGATGACTCTTATATGTTTCATAGTATATGTTTTGCAAATTGAATTATACTTGCAAGTTTTTCCAGTATATTAGTTTCTTAAGGTGGTATACATGACTAGTACTGAAGTTCACTTCAGAATGAAGTGGTTCAAACTATCTTAAATGGCATGTTACCATTTGACGTATGCCTGCCATGACATCTGATTTGTGCTCTATTTACAAAGAGTTCCATTTATTGGAAGTGACACATGAATTCGAGACATTGGAAAATCTGTATTTTTTTCCATTCTAGATAAGGTCATCTGAACATCACATCTCATCTCACCCATCCCATTGAACTATTTAACTAGTTCTAGGAACATGCATGTAGTGATTGGTTTGCCCATGTATAATGAAGACCTGTTGCTGCATGAGTGTATAAGCATTCTTTGATTGAAGGTATGGAAAGGAGAATAAGAAGTTAAATGGGTGCCTCAATGGATTTCTAGAAATGAGGAACTGCTCCTTCATATAGTTTTCAGTTAGGTTCTTAAAAGGTGATCTCATCTCTATTGTGCTTTGCGCACTGAGCAATGGGTCTCCACCTAAATGGTGTGTAATGCTTAGGGGTGGTTACTGACCTGAAGGGGTTGGAAATTCACCATTTCTGAATTCTGACCCCAAGCCGAGCTAGGAGCTGACCTAGCGGCTTGGGTTGGCTTGGGTTTAGGCGGGTCTTGCCCAGCCCTAGTAATGCTCATGCTTGAAATTTGAATCTGCTAAATTGTATGCTTACAGATTTCTCTAATTTTGACTATGTTTATTTTTCCTACTACAAGTAGAGAACCGTGGGAAAAGGAAAAATTGAAATTATATGGCAGTGGGCTGTATTGGTCAGTAGTTTCTCATTTGAGTGATGTCCTGTTACCATTCTCAAAAATAATTTACTTATCTACTTGGATTGTGTACCACTGCTCTTTAATAAGATTGCTTTACTTGAGAAAAAAATAATTAAAAAAATGTCCTTATGCTCAAGACTATGAGTGATTTACTCTTTTGCTGACATCCAATTGGAGCTTAGTGGATTTTAACTGGGAGTACCAGAAAAGGGTTCTCCTTTGACTGCACTTTTGTTCCTTCTTTTCTCATTGAGATTGAATGTGGTCTTAATTTGAAAAAACGGTGAGCTGATTTTCACAAAGTTAAATTTATGTTATGTAGGATGGCGCTGGTCGTGTTGGAAAAATGATTTTTGCCCGCCAAGGAAAGAAGTTTGATTATGACTTAAAACAGGTAAAATTAATTGCTGTTCTGCTCAATTTGTACGGTTACATTTCAACTAGACATCTCCCAGCTTTAATATCATCTGTCTGAAAATTATGATGTGTTGCAGCTACGAATTGCGGGTGATCTTCTTATGGAGGTGGGTGCTGCTGTGGAGTTGGCAACTGCAGCTGTGCCACATCTTTTTCTTCCTTTGGCTTGTGCTGCTAATGTAGCAAAGGTGTGATAGATTTTCCTCAACACAATCTATCATGGTCATGTCAGTTTTGCATATCATATTCTTTATTCTTTGCTTCTAGAATGTTGCTGCTGTAACATCAACATCAACTCGTACACCAATTTACAAAGCCTTTGCTAAAGGAGAGAATATTGGGGATGTCACTGCTAAAGGAGAATGTGTTGGGAATATTGCAGATCTGGTACGCTTATGAAACTTGTCTTTCTACTTTCTATTTTTGCAGAATGATATCTGTAGAAAAGGGACTGTCAGACCAGTCTACCTAATAAAATCAATTGTGATATGGGTTGCCAAAACAGTCTTGACACTAGTATATCTAACATAAATACTTGCTGAAATGAGTCTGAGCTTCTAACGGTTGCTCTGTCACTCTCTCTACACGGTCTCTTTCTAGTTTGGTGAAGCATTTATTAGTGGAGGCGCTATAGCCCTTTTATGAATTCATGTGTGTCAAAATATCTGAAAAGGAGTTAGAAATATTAAATGATTAGCTAGAACAAAATAAAAATTGTGTAGGACAAACAATTGTAATTGGATTGCCTTTTAGCAAAAAGGAGCTTATATCTGTTGGGTCTATTTAAAGTTTTACTTTTTGTTGTGGGGGGAAGAGGGGAAAGTGATCTCCTGTTTCTATTGATGGGTTCAAGCTGGGGCAAATCGAGTCGGAAATCCCATTTAAATCCTTGGCATATATCTACATAGGGCCTTGGTTCAACTTACCTATGGTGAACTCCTAGTTAATGTTACACCACTTACTAACTTTTAGTTAGATTAATTTATTGATAATCTCAATTGTTAGCTGACATATGCTCTTGAGTCCTTGACACATGCTAAATTTTGTGTCAATTGGATGTTATTCATTATCCAATTTTTAAAATTAGTCTAATTTGCATATTTCAAAATTTTAAAAAAATATAATTTTGAACAATATATAGATAAGACAGTCCTGATCTTTGTTCATCTTGGTGTATAGCAAGCCTGGAGGATATGTGAGAAAATGTAATCCATGATTGGTTTGTCAGACTACTAATCTAATAACAACTTATAAGTTGCTAACATTTATAGAAGCTATACCAAATGTAACTTGAATCTTGCTGGTTCTGTCTCAGATTATGGTGGACATATATGGACTGAATAAAGCTCATATCTGACTCTATTCCCATTGTATGATAAAAATCATATCAATAATACTATTTTCCTCCCAATTTAAATGTCTTACTTTCCTTTTTAGGATGCTTCAAAATGCTGGTCTATTTTCTAACCTGCAATCGTTTTCTCTTGTGATTGATGTAACTGAACCTTTTGTCTTTTGAAGCTAGGAACTGGGCTGAGCATAATGATCTCAAAAAGAAACCCATCCTTGGTTACTACATTTGCCTTCCTTTCATGTGGATATGTCCTCAGCTCTTACCGAGAGGTTAGATTGTGTGTAAAGACTACATATTTTTGTTAGCACTCTACCATGTTCCTTTTGTTTGTGGAGGTTGATTTAGTCATGCTAACTGCATTTATGCTTTCCTTCAGGTTAAATCTGTAGTGTTGCACACATTGAATCGGGCAAGATTCACTGTGGCAGTAGATTCCTTCCTTAAGACAGGTCCTTGCTCACCATAAGTGGTCTACTGTAGATGCACAACATTTCCTCCTCTTTATTTTTGAATGCACAAGACGATTGTTTTATGATGTTTAATGGCTGAATCATACTTTATTTTCATTTGCAGGACGAGTCCCCTCATTGCAGGAGGGGAACATGAACGAGAAAATATTCAGTTTTCCATGGTTGAAAGAGAAGCCAGTTGTGCTTGGTATGTGTAAGAAATTGTTATTGCAAGATTTTACAATTGATTATGGCCCTCTTTTTCGTGGTAGTTCAATCTGGGTTTGTTCAACTGTTTGCAGGATCAAGATTTAGGGATGCATTCCAAGACCCAGGTGCATATCTTGCCGTAGAGCCTCTCTTTGAGGTATGCCACTTTTTGTGAAGAAACAAATTTCAAGCAAATCCCTCTCATGGATTCAGTAATATCTTTTTTCTTGATTAGCTCTGTGTATCTAGAGTGTATTCATTATGTTCTCTTGATCGGTGACAGAAAGAGAGATATATTGTGACATATAATCCTTCAAAGGGTAAAATATATGCACTGCTCAAAGATCAGGCGAAGTCAGAGGACATTCTGAAAGCAGCCTTCCATGTGAGATACTACATGACTTCTGTGTCTGTACTTGTTGCACCAATCATTATAATTTTTTCTTATATATTTAATGTTTAAGATGTAATTCACCTTCTATAACAGGCTCATGTGCTTCTGCATTTCATGCAATCATCAAATGAGAATCGATCTTCTTCTCAGAAGCAGGGGGAGTATGACCATCCGGATATTGTAGCTACTGATCTTGAGGCTCGTATTGCTGAGTCATGTAAGATGGTCTCAACCTCATATGGGATTTTCAAGAGCAAAGCTGCAGAGCAGGTTGGTGGAGATCAACTTATCTTATTTTTTCCTGTGTGTTCCGTGTTGTTAGCTTAACGCTTTGTCTGTGCATCTTGTTGGCTTACACCTGAGGAGCTTTTGAAGTGTTTAGCTTATCAGTTTGATGACATCTACAAAAATGAGAAATTTGACAAGCACTAAGCACTAGTAAAAAAGAAGCAAACTGCTTAAGCCTTATGGCTATTTAGACTTATGTTTAATCTCCGAACGAATTGTATCTATAATGATGGTTCACAGATTATTGGATGTGATTAACTGCTTATTGGATATGTAAACACCTCATTCTAAAATACATGATCTCCTTTTCTTTTCTTTTTTGGGTAGGGGTGGAAGATGTCAGAATCACTTCTTAATCCTGGCCGAGCTCGGCTCTATGGGAATGATAAATTGCGATGACATGCTCATACTTCTGCATGTGTAAGCAAAGCGGGCTTTGACTAGTAAGGTGCTTGCCAAATGTCTCTACTGCCGCGGACACACAAAAAGGTTTAGCAGACAAAGAGACCCATATGACAAAAGAGGGCTGGTGGCACTATCCCTATGGGACCATGGAAACCATGGGCTCGTGAAGGTGGTCCCTGTGTGTTAAGGTGCAAAAGTATGATGCAGCGTGCACCCTCTGCTTGATGAAACATAAACATACTTGAAGATGGCATGGTGCAGTATTGAGTTATAGATACGTAAAGGGATGTGTTTTTAACTTGGAGGTGCACATAGATACGTATAGTTTTTCTGTTTCTCCTTTTCGTTGGGGGTTCATTTTTGCTTTGGGGTGTGGGGTTTTTTTTTCTTGTTTTCATTTTTATAGCCTTCTTAGTGTCGCCATGTTATGTCTTATGTTGAAATACCTTGGATTCTTTCTTTTAAATCAATAAAAATTGTACTTGAGAATAGGTGAAGGCTTGGTTTGGATGGAGCATAGAGATTCCAAAGAAATGAAAATAGGAAAGAAATTGAAACTGGAGTCGTATGCACAGTGGCTCTATGCCAAGGCACCACCAGCCTCTTGGGATAGGGCATCACTGCTTTATTGACTTCCGTCACATCTACAATGAGTTGTCTTTCCTGACTTCAGTCAAGTCTACTATGAGTTGTCTTGTAAAGAGTTGTATGTACCAATACTATAAAGTAAAGCTTTTAATTTATATACCCATTTATGTTCTGAACAATGCTTGCACTGATTTTTCCAACAGAAAGCATCAATTCGTTTGTAGCTGTTCATCCTCTGCCAAATAAGATGCATTTAGTTTTAATTTTTTTCATTAGATTTAGCTATTCAAATTTTGAAATTATGGATTTTTTGTTACAAAATTTGCCAATCTCTCTATTTTCTGGGCTGTCTTATTGTTGGCTATATGGTTCTGTTTTTCACATGCTTTTAATTGTTTGGTCATCGTGCTATTATTACCCACTTATCATGTCATCCAAGTTTCTATGTTGTTTTATGTCAATTATTAAATCATGGGAATTGCACGATTAGAGTTTAGGGTCACATCTCTCATCATTCTTTTCCACTGATTGAGATTCCCTATGATATTTGGGGTATCACAGCAATGCAAATCACTAAACCTTAGTCGTTCGTTTGATAATGAGAGGCCAAGATTTTGCCATATCATCAAACCTCTAAAATCCCTAAAACAATGCTGAAAAACATAAAAAAGACATTGACGGGACTACGCCGTACGTTCTCTTTATTTGCTTTTTCTCTTTCCTTTCTTCTTTACTCCCTCTAATGTCAAGACAAGGAGCCCTAATATTAATTTTGCTTCTCAAATCATTAGTAATTCATATCATATAGAAAATGTAAGAGAGTTAATACGGAATTTATCTATCAAAATAAATTTTGAATTGCCCGCTCACAGTTGTAAGAAAGCCTTTTGAAGATGAAAACAACCCAACAATTGCATTTTTGTTTTGGTGTCGTTAGTAGCTCTCACGAATCTACTTCAAATTGGACACAAAAATGTTTATCATTGACCAAATAGAGGTCTGGATCATTTCCTAAACCCATTATCACCAACATCCTGTTTCTTAGTGGAGCCGCTCCCTCTCCTCTGATTTGGGGAGAAAGGTAATGATGGAGAAAATGGACTACTCGGGTGATCAATGGTTAGTGGTCATCCGCTAGTGGGAGTGACAGTTGAGAAAGAGGAAAAAGAAAGACAACAGAATTAGGATCTACCATATTTTTATTACACGATTATTTCACAATGTAAGGTGACGGACCCAATTAACCATTTATTATTATTATTTTTTTGAAGGAGGTCAGATTCAAGAATTGGTTGAGAATATCACATTAGCATTATGAGATAGTTATGTGATAAAAATGTAATTTTTAACATTACTCATTCAAATCTGGGAGTTGGACTATAATTGAATTTATTTAGAAGCCCATAATTAATAATAAAATAAAATAAAAAAACTGAAAAAAAAAAGAAGTTTTTTAAGTCAAATTTTGAAGTTAATTTTTTTTTTTTTTAAAAAAAAAAAAAATTAAGGGAAGACAAATTAGATAGGGGTGTGCATGTGGTTAGCGGTTATTAATTGTCTTTGCCTACCCTCAAATTATTAAACAATCCTAGAAAATAAATAGAGATCATGTAGATGCTCTAATTGTTAACAATTCGAACAACAAATGTGAGAATTTCCATGAGACTTACCTATTTAAGTAAGTCTGGGTAGTTCACCTACTTGTTTAGGCAGATATGTTCCATTAGAGTTTTCTCATATTTGTTGTCTGAATTACTAGCAATCCAAATAACAAATTGCTAAATATTCGAATCCGAACAAAACGTGGTTAACCGGACTGGTTTTTATATATGTGGGCAATTGGTAAAACCTTGGAGCTTTCGGTGTAGATAAATGGCTGAGAAACTACGAATTGTAGACCAACAATACAAGAATCTATAGCCAAGGTCCAAGGACAAGAAGCCAGCAAAGCTGACCTTTGGGCATAGGCGGGTGCCTAAAGCCATCCTATATAGGAAATTATAAATAAATAAAAGTGCAAGTGTAAATCATATAATCCATGGTTTTGTGAGTGTAGAGGTTAGCTGGTGATAGATGGAAGAGGGCGGAAATGTCATTTCAGTGGCAGCAACACCACATTAAAGATTTGCTCAAGCATATTAAATATGGCTCGGAAGATGATGGTTCCAATTAAATAGGCCTCTTAAATGTGGTGGTGAATTGTCACTCTTACGATTGAGTGGGGAAATGAAACAATGCAGAAAGGTTGAGAGAACAAAACTTCAGCATAAGAAATGGGGGTTGTTTTGGGGTCCCCCTCTCTGCAGCTTTTGGAGGTGGGGATTAGTAGATGGGGCGCTGGAAATGTCACTGCCAATAGTTAAGATGGTCACGGGAGTAGTTATTTTCATGGCAATTAAACTATTTTCATCTGTTGAAGGTAGAGAGTATTGAAGGAAATATACGTTGATGCAAGGAAGGAGGAGTTTTGTTTGCAAAACAAGGGAAGGGTGGATAGAAGGCTTCCGGTCTCGAAACCGGAAGTACTCCGATGCTCAAGTCAATTCCTAAGAGGGAGAACAAAGTTAATAAAAGCTATGTAAAAAAAGGGTCGGAAAGATTCTCTCTTGGGCGTGGTAGGTGTGGGATATAATGGAGAATGCTTGAAATCGTAGGTCAGTAAAGTGATGGCATGTGGTGCATCCCATGAAGATGAAGATGAAGGGACATCGAGTTGCTAGTATTGGACCTAGTGTGGGATTAGCCACCTAAACCTAGTCCTAGCTTGGTCTTGGACTTTCTTAATCGTTGTGCCTGTTTGCCAAAGGACCAAAAAAGAGCTTAATATTATTCCTCTCAAAATCAACTCACAACATTCTTACTTTTTACATCACATCAATTACTTTTTATCACTATTCATATAAAAAAATTACTATAAAATAAAAAAATTTTATTTTTTTCATACAAAACATTCTTATTATTTTTTTTTTCACATCAATCAAATATGTTACAGTAAAACTCCACCTCCTTTTTAACTTCCTTTGGCAAACAAGCCCTTAAAGGTCTATATAAGTATGTAATATGGTCCTGCAATATTCTCATTGCAACAATATTCAAGGTGAATAATTGAAATGTTGAGCACTTAAATCGTACGTAAATGGGGATAAGGTGCAATGATATTTGGATATTTGACTGTCCATTGCGTGTGTCAGGTGCTCCCACTTGCACCCTATGTGACTTTGTCCAAGCTCCTACCCAAATAGGGTGAATTAAGCTTGAGCAATCTCTCATGTGAGACTGTCCACCCTAGCGATAAGATATATTGAGATGTCTTAAGTTCAATCTACCACAAGAAAGTAGAACAAAAGAAAAATTGTAGTAAACATGTTATAACTGAAGGGACTACTATAAACATATAAAATAAAATAAAATAAATAGAGTTAATAGTTGATTAGTTTGATGTGTTTTAATTGGAGGCACAAGAATGCATGTGAAGAAATGCTGAAGCTTCATGCTTTAATCACATGTATTAAACTGTGTCCGGTTAATGTTTTATAGAGGGGTAAAATTATTATTTTAATTTTTTAAATAATTTTATTTCTCTAAAATACAATAATCGAATATTATTTATTTCTGGGGTGGGGACTACTGTTGAGATTAATGACTAATATCCACATTTTGCCTGAGTTTATCATATTTTAAATTTTAATTAAATACATTGACTGTTTTAATTGCTTTAGCCTTTAGCCTTTAAATGAATGGGCAGGCTGCTCGGAGTACTGACTTTTGCACGTAGACTTTTTTTCGTTGCTTTTGCTTCCGACCAAAACAAACTTCTTGCATAAAAGAACGTGCATTCAAATTCCAAACTCAAAACTCTAAAGTGACCTTTCCTTTTTCTTTTTTTTTTTCTTTTTACTTGTTTTCCCTTTTTCTTTAGGGAATTAAGGGGATATATAGGTGGGTGTTAAATATTAGAGAGAAATCAAATTTAGTATATGTTTTTCATGCGATTTTAATTTAATTTTAAAATTTTTAGTTTTGATAATTAGATTTTTAAGTTTTTTCAATTCTTACCAATGATGATATGAAGAGGGTATAACGATTATAAAATAACTTTTTACAATTTCAAATGAAATGAAGAGGATATATATCTCTGATATACGTACTCAGAGAGATAATCCAAAAGAAGCTATAGACATAAATGTAATAAATGAGTTGCTCTTTGCGGTAGTCACCAGTCATGATAGAGGTCCCTCCTCCCACGAGAGAGACAAGTGCACAAACTACGAATAGAATCCAAAGTTTTATATTAGAGGACAAAATATAAGGCATGGTTTGGTTAGGGAAAGAGTAAAATGCTATATATGGGCACAATTGTACAAAGGATTATTTAATTTGAGCTTTTAGTACTATAAGTTTTCTTATAAATTGATAGTTGGTAAATTTATAAATTAATTTTCTGGGTAATTCATTTTAATATTTTTGTTGGTTTTTTTTCCCTTTTAATGGGCCACATTAATTATTCTTTATTTTCTTTGTTTAGAAGAAGCAAATGTCAAATATCATTTTTCAAATGAAAGAAAATATACTACAAATTGCTTAACACTAGGGAAAAATGGCTTACTCCTCAAAATTCTAATTCAGACCAAGCATTTCTACCCTATCTTAAATGACCCCCTGGCTATCTATGAGTTTTGGTGGGATTTTGAGAATTAAAATTAAAATATATATATATATATATATATTTTCTCTAAAAGTACTTTCAAGTAAAAAATTTCCCATCAAAATCATTTTAGGTTGAAACAAATGCAGTCTCAGCCTTTTGGTTTTCACAGTCTGACGTATAACAATATTTAATACAAAAGTTAATATTATATTAAAAACTATAAGATAACAGGAAGAATATTAGTTAATTAAGAAGCTCTCCTCCTCCTAAAATTAAAGATTAATAATACATTGGCGTATCTCAGTCTGAAAAACTCAACTCAATCCTGCACTGAACATTGAACAAGAACATGAACATGAACCACAACTCAAACACTACCAAACCCAATTTGCCTAAGCTACATTACATATCATATATAACCACTATTATTACAAACAGTGAGAGAACTCAAGTAACTTACTCAAAGAGAAGAAAAATGATTAAAAAGATAGCTGGGTGTAGAGAAAATAAAAGAAAACATATTCAGCTGAGATGTGGAGTTAAAGCACATGCAAACTAAAAATATGGTTAACTTAAATCTGTGGAGTGATTTTTCTTGGCTAGATTGTGCTTGTTGTTGTGCATCCAAACCTTGAGGACTCTTCTCTTGACTCCAATCTCTTGGCAGAACTGTTGCACCACAGCCTCTTCCTGCTTCTGGATTTTCCACCCAACTTTCTCTGCAAAGTTGAGCATTTTCTCCTTCTGTTCTGGAGTGAACTTGGTCCTGAACCTTTTCTTCATAAGCTGTGGAGGATGCCTGGTGGGCATTCCTGCACCCCCACCATCTTCCTGCTCATCAGACTCAGAAGGGATGGAGCCCATGTTATAGGGCATTATAATTTGGTGGGGTGCTGCTGGTCTTGAAGATATAAATGTACCTGTAGCTGTAGGGTACCCCAAGGCCTCTGGGGTAGTAAGTAAATTTTTGTGATGGGCAAGCATGAATTTCCTGGCAACCCTGTTGAGATGTGGGGTATGATGGCAGTCACATGAATTAGAGGGCTCACCTTCAACTTCTTTTCTGTGGAAGTTTCTGTGACAATTGCAGGCAGAGCAATTGAGTGCTTCTATTGTACCTTCTTCACCATTGGGCATGAATTCACCACAGCCATCAGTGGCATTCCCTCCCATTGCTGCTGCATGGTTCTTGAGGCATTCTCTATACCTCACCACTTTCTTGTAGGGCACAATATTTTCTTCTAGGCCATTGGAGGGGATTTGGGTTGCTGATGAAGGGATGATGTGATTGTGGGGTGCAGGATCATGATGGATCAAGTGCCCATGCCCCCCACCATATGTACTGTTTATTGGCATTGGAATTGGGATTGGGATTGGGATTTCTCCTTCTTGACTTGAAAGTTCCATCCCTAGCTTGTTTTCTCTCTGCTAGCTGCTTCTCTGGCTATTATATTAGTTTTGTGTCTTGTTGTTTGTATGGTGACAGGAAGAGAAACAACAAGAAGACAGGAGGATATAATTTGGAGGCCTAAATCATTAAATATTAAAAGTGGTTGCTTTCTTGTACTCCTGGGACCTTTCTTGACAATTGTCCACTCTTTTACAACCAACACAAACTAGAAACCCTTACTATTCTCGCAGACACAAAAGATGGGGACTAAATTGCAGTTGCTTTGAGAGAGAGAGAGAGAGAAGGTGTTGAAATGACAGGGGATCTGCTGGGCTCAAAGAGAGATATCACAAGGTTAATGATCAGGAGAACAAAGCAAGAAAAGGGTTTGGGTATCCATCTATTTTCTCTCAAGAGGTCAACTTAGAAGGAAAAAAGAAGAAAGAAAACAAACAAATTAACAAACAAATTCAATGGCACTGTGGCCAGGAGCTAGCATCGATGAGAGACTAATTTAAGCAAATAAATTACCAACTCCCAACATTTCTATCTCTATTTCTCGAAAGTGAGAGAGGGAGAGAGAGAGAATGAGAAAGGGGGTCAAACAATCTCTGATGAGAAAGAAAATGATGGAGAAAGGGAGACGACTGATCAAGTAAGCCTTGTTTGTTCTTCTTTCGACTCGTAATGGAAACGGAAAGAAGGGAGAAAGAAAATGGCATACCTATATCAATTTCTCTTGTGTCCAAATCTTGAGCTTTAAGCACCTTCCATACTATAAGGCGATGAGGTTCTAAGATAGAATACAAGTTTTGGCTTAGAAGGTAGACTTAGCTAGCAGAGTGAGGAGGATTTGGATTATAAGACTAAGCAAGTGTGTGTGTGTGTGAGAGAGAGAGAGAGAGAGGGAGAGAAAGGGCTGAGTTTTTTTTGAGGTGGGTTTTGCTAGCGAAGCACTAAACAAGGGCTTATAGAAATAGTGAGGAGGCAAAAAAGAGAGAGGATAGAAAGAAAAGAAAGCAGGTTTTTTTAACAGACAAAGAGGAAAACACAGTGAGTTTAGGGAGAGCAGAAAAGGTGGGGTGCTTGCTTTGCTTGCACTATCAGGCATCAAGTTTACTCCATATGGAGAGCAGTGTGTCAGAGAGTGGAGATGACAAAGGAAGAAGAGAGAGAGAGAGAGAATTATGAAAAGAAATATTCTTTAAAAGAAATTAGCAAAATGGCCTAGCTTTCTTTAAGTTGGACTTGGAGCATTCAAAAAGTTTTAGAAGGTGCTATTTAATATATTTTTAAACTAATACTAAACAATAAGATAATGTGACAGTAAAAATTATTTTTTATTTTTTATATGTCCATATTAATTAAAAATTAATTTTTTCAGTCACATTAACTCAATTATATGACAGTCAAATAACATTAATATACTAATAGCATTACTCAAAAGCTTTTGGATGGACATATTTTCCTATAATTACATGACTCTCTCATACCATAATTCTGTGGGTTTGTGCATGCGTGTTGGGGGAGGGGTTGTATGTGTAGATTTGCTAATAATTGAATCTGTTATTTGATGCAATGCTTCATAGCAAGATTTTCTTTCTAATACACTTTCTTGGTTGAGAAATTGCTCCCACACACTCTCATACTTAGAAGTGCACAATTTCAAATATGGCATTAAAAATCACTATTAAATCCAAAATTTAATAATAATTCATCTAAATTCTATGGTGATTTTTACTATTACTTTAAAAATGTGTAGTTAAAAGTATAGAAGTGGGAATAAGAGTGATAAAACTAATGTGTAGCATTTATCTTGTTAGTTTGTAAAATTGGTTACTTTGACTAGATTAATTAAAGAACAATAAAACAGTAGTACTGCAATTAATGCAGTCATGCCACCCTTTGTATCCTTGAGTCGAAGTTAAAAGGATGTCATGCTACTCATGTGAAATGATTAGTTTTGATTCTTTTGAACATAAAATATGGGAAATCTTATGAACACAGCAGTAGTTTTGAAGCATGGTCAAAGGGGGCAAGAGTGATAATTAAGTAGGTCTTTGGCAGAAATAGAAAGCTTTATTAATCAGTGGATTCTTCCTTCAAGAGCCAGAATTACTGTTGAGGGAATACAAACCAATTCTTTAACAAGAGGCCATCAATTATTTGCCATAGATAAATATACCCTTTTCTTATCTGCATTAATTTCCTTGTGGTGTTGTATCATCAGAAAGGATTACTCAATATGACAATGATGTCCCCTTAGAATACAATGGACAATGCCATTCCAATTCATTCACACCCATCACATGAAGGGTCTGGAGAGAGAGAGAGAGGAGTAACAATTGAGACCTGAGAATAGTTCCACTTTCTAATCCAACAGTGATGTTTAGCATAATGAGTACGTATCAACTACAATTTTTTTTTTTTTTAATATAATCACTTATTATAGGTTTGACAGAATGAATCTTAGTTTTATATATATATATATAAAGCACGCCTATATCTTGTCAAGCCAAAGGTTTATTGTTTGTATATTTGTTGGGTAAAAGCTTCACTTGAACCCAAGATCGATCTCAACTCATCCATGATACTATTGGCGTTTTACTGATATGCTAGGATTTATATATATATATATATATAGTCTTCGAATATTTTTGCTTCCTTCAAGTAGAGCTTTTAAAACTAATAAATTCAAAATTACTAGTTGATATTTTTCATGATTTAAGCTGTTCTTTGAAATGATCATGATATACATGCATGCAGGTAAGATGTATGTATAGTAATATGATTTGGGAGATTAGCTTTGTTGTCTAGAAAGCAAATATTTTTCATTATGTCGTAATTAATTCCGAAAATTAAAACATATAGGGATCGAGATGATGAAAGTAGATTAACCTTTTTAGGTACAATTAGAGAATAAAACCTCGTAAAGAAACTTTGATGAAGCTGTTCATATTTTTATATAAGGTACTGTTGTTGTGCTAAATTTTCCTTTTCACATTCTACATGGAGGGAAAAAAGAGTTAGCCCCTTTATTAGATTATCCAAAATCACTTTATTCTTTATTATCTTTGCCTTTATTCCACACCCCCACATTTAAAAGCTTTATCCCTCTTTATTTTTTTTGTTTTTATCTACGTTGTCTCTTCTTCTAGTAATTCTACGACTACTACTTTTTCTTTGTCGCTTTTTCTCTCTTTTTAAGTTTCACATAACTATATATCTTTTTGCTTAATTAATTATACAAAAAATTTACCACCATTATATATAAATAGCTTGAAAATCACAAACTTCTTTTTTTGGTGATTTTATAGATTTTAGTCTAATATATAATCGAATTACATCTAAAATAAATTGATTTTACTGCATACTTTATCCTGCATAATTAATTTATATTTTCTGAAAAAAAAAAAAAAAAAAGTTCATGAATTAAAATTTATTCTTTTAGTAGGTAATGATAATTTCTCTAAGTCTCTGAAATTGAGAGAGAGGGAGAGAGAGAGAGATAATTATGGTACTGTGGTGAAGGGGGCCACAAGAATAAATGGTGTTGATGACACAGGACACCATTGATCACAATTTTCAAGATGTTCCAGAACTCAAAATTTTCTTCAATCCTTTAGGTAAAGCACACATAGATCCATCCATCCCAATCACTGCCAAATCCAAACCCATTTTTCTGAATTTCTTGGAGTGTCTTGAAGCCTTTCAGATTTTAGATTTCTATGAAAAAATAAGGTGTACTGCAGACATATAATAGGGGGGCTTATATTGAAGTAATTTTAGGAGGCATAATTGTGTACTTGTGCTTTATTAAAAATAACGTGACTATTAAAATTATCATTGAGTTTGTGATTGATCATTATTGAGTTTTGATCCAATGGTAATTGTAATAGGTACATCATTCTTAGTATGACACATATAAGCCATTTAGAATTACTCCTTATATTGTCCACTTCATAATTAAATGGCATTATACAATATTTGGGGGCTTTAAATGCCAATTACCTACTTAAATAATATAAGAATTCAATGGTATAGATTATGTGATGAAATTATATAATTAATTAAGATGAATCTATTTTATGAAGATGAATCTTGAACAACAAAACTTTTAACTGTAACTGTTTGTTTAATTATGTCATACATCACTCTATCACAAAAACAGACAGATCGGATGCAATTAACTTTTTATATTGTATGCTATAAATGCGCGTAGTTAATGTAAGCAGGTAGGTACGCAGGTCCTACTCTTGTCAAGAATGGGCAGTTAATTGTACCCAATTCAAATCCCACAAAAAACTAAATTTGAAAGTATGTTTTGATCATTAAATACAAGACTCAGGAAGCAAGCACAAATGCACTGACGAAATAATATCTTAGATCTCCTTTTCAACTGAAATATAGTGAACTATTTCATATATAGTCACGATTAAATTTTACAACCATATTATACTGTGTACATAGTATTGTGCCATTTAAAAATATTATGAAAACTATAAAATGATTTGTCTCCATCTCACGACGAAATATATGGAAGAACACGTGAAGTGTGGGAGAAAATAGAAAGATAGTAGGTGGTGTAGTTTATAAGGTGCATTAATTGCATGCAAAGTCGTTTAATAGATCTAGTTATCGGAAAAAATGGGCGGGAGTTGTGCTTTCCTTATTAAGCGAAACAAGATTTGTCCAACAAGAGATATGTGAAACATTATCCACTAATTTAAGGAAAAAAAAAAAAAAAAAAAACATTGGACTCAAGATTTGGCCTGCGAGGTTGGAGTATAAACTTACCCTTCTAGGCCAAGTAATCTTGCTTGTTAACGTCAACAACAACAATTAAATATTGAACATGGCCTCCAACCTCGTTGAATCAGAAAATATATAATTAAATAACAAGTAACGCTAGAAAGATGATTAGAGTTTTTCTCAAGTCTTTCTAAATATGACGTGGCTTTTAAATCAATATTAATAGATTAAAATTTAATAACGATCATCTCAAATTTAATTGTGACTTTAAAATTTGAGAGGGCTCTCGTCTTCCTTGTAGCATTACTTTTCAGATGATCACATATTGTTTTGTACTTTTAACCCTAGAAAAAAAAAAAATCCTTATCCCAAATCATGAATCTTTGTTTGATATATAACACTTTTTCTTTTTCCGTTAGCTTTTTATTTCTTTCTCTAAACAAAAACATTAACAAACAACCAAAAACACAAAACAATCAAAATTGTATTTACCTTATGTCAAATTAATTATAACATTTTTTTCAAACAAAAAATAAAAAAGTATTCTCTAAAAGGCATTAACAAACGGAGTCTAGATTGCAGAAAAAGCTTGACATAATTAAGTTAACTAAGTTTAGGAAAAGTAATAGGAATAATATATAACACACAGGGCAGTACTGATCGATCGAGCATGTGATTCAAGATATTATTTAACTTCCTTTTGCTCTCCCTTTTTATCAACCAAGCAAAGAGACGAAGAGATATATATCATATCATAGAGATTCATTGATTCTAATATTCACTAACATTTTTCTCAAGAGCAGACCTTTTTGATCTGTACAAAAAGCAAAATATATTCTTGGGTCAACTAGATTTTATCCTCAAAGTAATCAACAAGCTGTCCCTTATATTTTTGCTTTTGAAGACACCAACTTTCTTCTAATAATCACCAACCTCTTTCTTAGGTGCCTTGTTTTAGGAAACCATAACTTCCTTTGAGATGCCAATCATTTTCCATTTACAAATATAATACGTAGTTCCATCAACTTTTTGCACTTCCTTTGGGTTCTATCTTAGACTTGCTCCTCATGATCAAGACAATTACAAAGAGTATATAATTACTATTTTTCCACCTATAATAAACATGAAGATGAGAGAAAATAAGATCGATTTCTTTTTTACTTTCTTTCCCTTTCTGGCCCCCCCTTTTTTTTTCTTTTTTCTTTTTTTAATAATAGCAGCTACTTAAACAAAAGAAGCTTTGGCTTTTGTTTGAGAGGCACTCAATCCAATATATGTTGTATGCAGTGGAAAATCAAATGAATTAAACAGTACTAGCAAAGGGTGACCACCACCAAATACCATTTTGTATCATTCTTGCTAACTTCATACTCATGTTGGCATGTTGCCACCTTTTCTCTCACTGTCCCTCTCTCTTTCTTATGCCCTCTTTCACTTTTTTTTTTTTTTTTAAAGGCAGAGGATCATTTTATTTCTTCTAAAAGTAGTCTATAGCAGCAGCTCCTCGAGGTTTTGGGTTCCTTGAGCTTCAAATGTGAGAATATAGCAATTTCTTTTCTTACAATTTTGGGATCTGAAACTGGCACACCCCCACATGCTGCATGCCCCATTTCCCACTCATGATGTTTAGATGATTTACTTGTTTCTTTCTTTTTCTTTTCCCTATATATATATGCATATAATAAAATCTTATTTTGTCAAAATTCATTAAAAAAATTAATTGCGCATATTTTTAGTATACTTCTGTGAATAATATGTAATGCACATATTATATATATATCCTCAAAATATATTTTGGCCATTGACAAACCTAAATGAAAAATAGAACAAAAAAAAAAAAAAAAAGTCACAATATTATATATATATATTAATTTCCCAATTTTAAAAGTTTATTGTGGCATTTCTAGGGTTTGGGCAGGGCTGTCTGAGCTGGAATATTGATGCAGTGATTTGGACATTAGGTGGGAAGTGCTTTCTGTCTTTGGGCCCCTCCCCCTCCTTTAAATTTTGAAAATGCAAAGCAAATGGGTAGCCGTTGGGAACATTCCACCACTTTTATATTTTTGTCTGGACTTAGAACATAAGGTTACCAACCCAACATTCTCCTTGGGCATGGCATTGGCATAAGATTAAAGCAAGGGAAGTGAGAAAAAGAAAAGGCTATACCTTTCCTTTTACACAATCCGTTAGTATCCATTGCCTCCCCTCCCTACCCCACCACCACCTTCTAATGTATGATCCACAATATTGTGATAAGAAATTTTTCGAAAAAGTAGAAAAAAGCAAATTGCTTTGAATTCCTGACATTCTTCATGCCTACTTTATTTTTGTCCTATGAATATTCTTTGCTTATCTATGTATAACATATGGTTATTGTATTGATTTTTCAATTTTTTACCCTTTTTTATTATTTTATTATTTTTTATAATTTGGAAGGGGGTTACAATAAATGATCTTTCTCATTCTTGATTTAGATGGAAAAGAGAATGGAAGATTAATTAAAAATATTTCAAAATACAAGGTGAAAAGCGGCTCACTTAGCTAACAAATATGCTCTAATGTTAGCACAACGAGAAACTTTCAACGCTTTCCAACTTTGAAGATAATGAAAATGTAATTAGAGATTATGCTAAAGAAGTTCCAATATTCAGAAAAGAGATTGCGGCTGCTGATGGCAGATGATAGTAAGAGCATCTCCTTTAATAACAAAGGAACTACATCCACAAGAAACAGCAAGTTGTGCAGCAAGGAATGCTGCATGGGCTTCACCAATGGAGGCATCTGAAGTAGGGAAAAAGCCTGGTAACAGTTGCCATCAGCATATATATCACTGAGCATAGCAGCTGCAACATCGAATTCAAGTCTAAATGGCTACATCGAAGTTAGCCTTTAGATTGCCAGCAGGGTGGACCAGATGGAAGAATGGAGAAGAACTATATATGACAGGCCCACTAGTGAGCTCTATATATAGGAAAAGTGAAATGATATAAGAATTGCCACTCTAGATGTAATTATCTAGGAAAAATACTAATCATGTCGGTGCTATTCCTCCAAAATAACTAGTTAAATTGCAATTAAAATGTTCTAGAATCGCTTATACGGTTCAATCTCACTTAATAAGAACTAATGTGAAATTTAACGTCCACAAACTAATCCTCCAAATATGGGACTTTCTGAGGTGTCACATTAGAAACACAACTTAGTTAAGGGCCCTGAAATTGGGGTAAACTGGCCAATTCTGAGTTTCTTCTAATATGAATCTGGCAATCTCTCCCAGATAGCTAGAGAGACAATGCATCTTTTTTCCTTTTCTTTTGGGACAAGGATATATCTAGCTGGTAAGATTGCTAATAAAATTAACCAATATTTTTAAGATGAAAAACTTACAATTAATAAATAAATAAAAAATCATGTTCACTAATTAATTGCTTCAACAGTTCATTGTCATCTAATTCATGCATATATATAATGGAAAGTATATAGGTTTCTGTATGAGATGTTTGAAGAAAGAAAGTTTCAGTAATATAACATGATCTTTTGGATTTTTTGCATACTCTAGAATCTGCATTCTTTTTCTTTTTCTTTTTCTTTTTTTCTGAGGAAATAGAATTCAAGAATCTGCATTCACAGTAAGACGATTGCATTATCTTGTAGATCTAAACAAATTGACAAGCAAGGATCACGTATGAGAGAGAGATAGAGGTTGTCCAATTGTTTGGATTTGGAACATTGACTGTACGTGTTGATATAATAGGGGGACCATACAGCTCATGATCTCATTCTTCATCTATGTCCAATAAATTAAAGAAATATGACAAGTGTGATGCAGTGATGGCATGTATGAGCTCATTTATTATAGACATTCAAGTCGTCAATATATATTACTTTGCTTCTATCTTTCTTTTCTTAATTAACCATATTTAGATTTGGATTTACGATTTCAAAACGTTCGATTTAAAAGTAGCAATCTTAAAACGTGTGATTTTTGAAAACCCGATTTTTAAAAATGCAATTAAGCATTTGATAAAATTCCAATTAATTTAGCCTTTCACATCGTGTGTTTTTTAAAAACACACCATGTTGTCTGCGCGATTTGAAAACACAAATTTTTCTACGTTTTCAAATCACAATTGTTAAAAAATGCACTCTTAAGTGATACATAATCTATGATTTGATTTAAGGAAGAAGAAAAAAAAATGCAAAATCAATCCTTGTGACTTATTTGATTTGCAATTAGCTCCATGTTGTATCAAAATGTTTTAAGAGCTCTCTGCTATATGCATAAATAACAAATTACTCTATGCTAAATTCGTCAATATATGTCTAGTTTTTAATTTGAATATATTTTATTGTATCGTGATTTTATTGGCTCTAATATGGCACGCTAACGAAATCCGTCAAGTTTTTTTTTTATGAAATTTGATGGCATGGAATAATTTGTTATTTATGCATATCTCATGAAGCTCTCATGACATTTTAATGCTACATGAAACTGATTGTAAATCAATCTCTTTTTGTGTGCAAAATCGTAGAGTTAAACAGTCTTTAACATCTCAAGTCACATCTCCCTTGGCTCCAACATTCCCATATAGTAAAAGAGAAATGGGATAATGCAAAACTGTTGGGTTCGATATATATTTCATTGTTCTCCTCGTGTTCTAATGTTCAATTACAGTTGGAAGAAATGATGTCTGATTTTGATTGTCCAGAGAGAGTGATCTCATCTCATCTCATCTGCGTTGTGAAATACACTATCTGACTTTTGGGAAATCACAACTTTTTCCTTTGAGTAAATAATCTTTTTGTTATTAATTTTTTTCATTTTACTATTATTATTATTAATAATAC
Organism: Corylus avellana; assembly: GCF_901000735.1. Taxonomy (NCBI): domain Eukaryota; kingdom Viridiplantae; phylum Streptophyta; class Magnoliopsida; order Fagales; family Betulaceae; genus Corylus; species Corylus avellana. Next base: position 447,053 of record NC_081544.1, on the reverse strand, counting down.
TGACAAATAACACCGACATATAGACAGAAAAAAACTAACTATATGGTGACATATCACACCTAGATATATAAATTTGCAGCCTTATTCAATGGTGTTTTGGAACATGGAATATATGTACATTTGCCTTTATTTGCTTGACAAGAATTTGATGACAATTGACGTGTGTCTTTCTCTGTGTCTGTTTGTATCTGTATTGGGGGTGGGTGTGCATATTTGGTTGTTGTTAGTGGTTGCCGATGCAAAAAGCAATATATGATGCATGACTCTCAAGTTATGATGATTATGGAGATAGGGAGAAGAGAGTATAGACAAAAAGATACTGAGATCGCATGCTTAAATGCCGTATGAGCGGTCCAAAAGCTTTGTCTTCTTAGTCTCTTCATTCTCATCTTTTGCGCTTTTGTTAGGAAGCTCACCCCCTAGCTAATTCTCTCTGCATCACTATTTTGTCCCACCCTCTAATTCCAATCTTATTTCTAATTTCTTATTTCCCTAGCTTCTTCTTTTTGCAAATTACATGTACAAGAAGTCTCTTTTTTCTATAATCTTTGCACCATAAGTGTATACATACACATTTGTGTTCATGGTTTAACATTTTTAAAAAATTATATATATCTCTCCTAGTGAGCAGCAGCTTTATGTGATGTATATATTGAATAGGGGCATACCCACCACAAGAAATTGGTTCCTCGGCCAATAGTATGTACACATCTGTTGTATTGAAGCTGCCGGTTGTTGATTGAGAAGAAGGACATGAGACATTAGCCATGGCAGTGTTGCAGCAGAGGGAGGGGAGTACTTCCCCTATACTGGCTTGCCATTCTATGCATCTTTTTTCCCCTTGTGGTTGTGGTTGTGGTTGTGGCTTGTGGGTAACCTCTGCAAGTGAACAAGGGAAAGTACATGGACGCGCCAAAAAGGCCTTTATGGCCAATCATATTGCGCGTGGGCTAGCTTGTCGGCCAGGTGTAAATCCCAATATGCATGACAACGATGTTACCATCATATATATATATATAATATGGGTTTTATATTTATTTTTCGGGTTTGTTTTGGGGTAAAGATGTTAATTGGAATAGATGTGGCGTGTAAGAAAACCCTGAAAGAAATGGAGTGAATTGAATAATGGAGGTAAACATGTCAAAAAAAAATAAAATAAAATAAAATAAATAATGGAGGTAAAAAAAGGAAGGAAAAGCTTTTCTTTCACTGTTCACCCACATGTGCATTGCATTGATGGAATTTAGGTTTTCAAGGTAAAGAAAACTGACCTTTTTTCTGATCCCATCCACAGCCTATACCTGCTCTCCCTCCCTCTCTCTCTCTCTCTCTCTGCACCAACACCTGATGACTTAGTTTTCATGCTTCTTTTTGTTGTTGGGCATTAAGATTGTGGAAGGCACACCAGAAACCCATCAAAATCACCACCAATAGTGACCCAATTTCTTTAACAAAAAAGAAGAAATTAAATTTGCTGGGAAATTTTCTCATACAATTTGTGAGATTTCCATGGAACCAGCCAGACTATATGTTAATAAAATTTGTCTACATTATTAGTCTTCCAAGAAGATTATATGGAGTGACGTTGAAGGTGGTAAAATATTTATGCTCCAGTCATGTACTGAATTACCATAAATTCAATGCAGGGAAAATGAAGTATATATAGATGAGCAATATAAACTTACGAGAATAAAGTTGGGAGAGTTGGAAGGCTTGGAGGAATATTCATAGTACCAATTGCCAATGGGGCCTGATGCTGTGAAGAAAGAGTTTTAAGTCAAAAATTGACAAAAATTTTATTTTAAGCTTTTGTCAAATAGTGTGTTTTAACTATTTTTAAACCCTTAAAAGTTTTTTTAATTTTTTTATCAAACTAATACTTTTTTCTTTAAACGAACTTTTTGAATGTTAAACGCACTTTTAGACTTCTAAAGCGCACACCCAAACAAGCCCTAAGTCAGGAGTAGGTTAATATATATATATATATATATATATATAATTCTGAGGTAGTTGGTGAGGATTTGTCTTGGGCCCAAATGGAACTAGGTCCTTGCTATGGTATCTCTATCTGTCTTCACTCTACTTGAGGCCCACTGCGAATTAAAATCTGGCTGGAAGGACCATGCAGAATCTTCACTCTAATTGTATAAGCAAGGGCTAAGTTCTGGAAGGAACCTTCAACTAGAGTTAAAAGCTTAATATTCTTATACAAGCATATTAAGCTTAATATTCTGCATACAAGAGTCTTCGTTGGGCGAGTGAAGATTCTGCTTCTACAGTTAATGTTTGAAGCTTTTAACTCTAGTCCAAGGTTCCTTCCAGAACTCTAGTTTAAGCTTAAAATCCGGAGGAAGCTTTCAGCCCTTGCTTATACAATTTAGCAACTGCATAAAGTGGAAAAATTGCTGACAAAGCAAAACTTGTGAAATTCCAAACCACCACATTCTTACTCTGTTATGTATAGAGACTTGTCATTCACGCAGTTAAAGTCGTGAGCCCTAGAACAGTAACATTATTTTTTCATTAACATTTTTCTGAACTCGTCATTGGACTTCGGCTTTTCATCTCCCTCCTCAATCTTGGGTTTATTTGCAGTCCAACCAAGTGCTCTAACATTTCTGGGCACTGCAAATGTGTTCTTCCCCTTAATCTGGAAATCGTCACCTCCACGCTTATGAGCAGCAGATTGTGATGCAGATTCATTAGAGGCAGATCCCCCACCACCAGCATGCACTGCCAATTTAACTTCAGAAGTGAGGAAAATATTACACGAAGGAGCAGGACCAAACCAATAGCATAGAAGGGAAAACATCAGGACCACTAAATACAGAACACCAATGAGGATTGAAAGCTTCAATGAAAAGCAGAACAATAAACAGAACATGAAAACGTGGGAAAAAAAAAAAAAAAATTACAAGTCCAGTGAAGTCCAGAGATGCAAAAATATTCACTAAACATTTGATGTGTGCAATAAGCCTCATGTGACAATTATGTAAGTTGATGGAAGTGAAACTGTTTTTAAGAATTGAACCTGAGTTTGAAATCAACCAAGAAAAGCAAAAACATATAACTATAGCATGATATGTTAAGATGACAGGTCTAGTCCCAACATTGTGCTTTATATGAATCCAGAGTTGTATACTCTCTCTCCCAGATACACTACAAACTCCATTCATTCTCTTGCTCGTCCTCTCTAAAGTTTCTCCATCATTTATAACTTTTTCTAGAAAATCAATCTTAATATAGTGATACTTAAACCATCTTTAACACAAATTTTGCACCCGTCACCCGTCTGATATTGGAAAGTTATATGCGATATAAAATGTTTGTACTAAAGAACAAAAAACTGCGTGACTACAAAAATTGGCACAAAGGCATGCAAGCGCTGTCATACACTCAACATTTTTAAACTGTGATAAGGGACAATTAATTCTGCAATTAACGAAATTGACACAAAATGTTTCAAGCATTACCACACACTCAGGTGCGCACGCACAATCATGCTTGCCCTGACATGCGCACATGGTAAATAAACAATATAAATACATCAACCTACCATGTTCCATTTGGTTATCACGGCCAGAGGAATCTTTTCTGCTTTTGTTTGGATTTGACCGAGCAATAGTCAACCTCTTTCCAAGTAACATCTGTTTGTTCTTTGCTACAGCTAAAGCAAGGTGTGCATCATCTGAGAAATCCACATATGCTAGTCCCTTCACAAGTCAATTTAAGAAAAAATAAATAAAATTAAACATCACAATGCAACATTGTCGACACAAGTCAAAACCAAAGCATGTTAAAAGAGCACCACCATTAGAGAGACCTTTACCCAATTTTCTTATACAAGTATATTAAGCTTTAATATTCTGCATCGTCTATTAGCTTGAATTCTATTACCACAAATTTAAATGGCAATATCGTTTTAATAGGGCACTTCACTTTTTTGTCATATGGAACATGTCCAATTAATCTTGACCATCTGGTTCCAAAAATAAAAAATAGAAAAGATGTTGAAACACAACCCTCGGCTATGTTACCCATTAAAACTGAACCTAACACAGTGTCTCACTACGGATACCCAGTCAAAGTTTAAGTATAATAAAGCCTGATTTGTCCAAGTCGTATTATTTACAACATTACTAAGAAGCATCAACCCTAGGTACAGTACAGAGATCACACTATTATAGATACACAAGGAGCATAGTTAAGAGAAACTACTACTGTAAATGGCCCAAAAACCACACCAGAAACTTAGGATAAAATGAGTTTCATGAAGCTTGATAGCATGACAAGACATCTGTGTAAAATGCATTTGAATGAGATGAAATGCCACTAGTCAGTCTTTCTATTGAACATATTACTACTACTATCCATGTTATTTTAAGTCTCTCTCAAGCTCTTTTCACTCTATCAACCTAAATAGATTACTCTCTCACCAGTACATTAACGGGTCTCAATTGCACATGGTCAAAACATTTTAAATGGGTCTCCCACATATTTTCCTCAACATGAATCACTTCTATCTTTGAATAGCTGACTTTATTTTTTATCTTATCTTCCTAGTATTCACATTCAACCGTCTTAACATTAACATTTGTACATATTGCTTCTTAACATTCAAACATTCCCATATCATAGAGCGTAGCTGATCTTATTGCAGTCAAATAGAACATTTCCTTTAATAAGTATTATATGATCACATAATACCCGACTTACTGCTCCACTTCACCCACCCTACTCTTATTCCATGAGTTACATCCTCCTCAAATCTTTCTACCCTCACAAATCATTTGTAAAAGAATGTGAAAATGATGACTTCTTGGTACCTCTTTTGACCATCAAGTTTTACCATCTGTCCCATTTAAAATTGTATCTTTACTATATTTGCGCTCCATATACTAAGTTTTAATCATTCTTAGTCGAAAAAACTTCACTTAACTCTGCTAAACTTTCATCGCTTTTGCAATCCAACCCTAAAGTTCAAAAACTTTCAATTTAATGTATCCAACTTTAAAAGGTTTGCAATGTCACCCATCTGTTAGGGTTTGAGGTTAAATCCTAACAAAGGCCTTAGAAATTCCCAAAATACCCCTTTTTTAATATATATATATATATAGGGTAATTAGGATTTAACAAAAAACCCTAACAAATGGGTGACATTGCAAACTTTTTAAAATTGGATACACTAAATTGGTTCTTCAATTTTAGGGGAGTGATTGCAAAAACGATGAAAGTTCAAACGAGTTAAGTGAAGTTTTCCCTTCTTAGAACCTTTAGACTATACAGTATCCCTCCAAACTTTCAACTTAGGGTCAAGTTCGACTTCAGTCTCATCAACTAATAATCATCCGCATAAAGCATATGCAATGGGAACCTCTATTGATTGAGTACGGCAAATCATAACCAATGCAAAGAGATAAAATCTCAATGCTAATCCTTGATGTAAACCTACTATGATAGGAAACTCGCTTGTGATGCCTCTGCAAACAAAAGTACTAGAATGAAGTGTGTATTTGAAGGTTTAAAACGCATAACAAGATCAAAAGAAACAAAGGATGAGAGAAAGAGACCCTTGATTTTCCAGTAAACTTGTGAAGTAGTATTCGAATATCTTGTACTCCACCCACATCACTGAAGAAATTACGGATGTCTTCATCATTTGCCTGCAAATTTGTAACATCAATATAATAAATTCAGGAGTCTACCGCAAGATTGAGAAGAAACATTTCTACTTGCCTTAAGGTTCATGTTTGATATAAATGCAGTGCACTGGTCCTTGTATACTTTAGTTTTTGCAGTGGTGGTATCTTTCATCTGTTGTTCCTTTCTTCTATTTTCCTTATCCACATTTACTTTGATCTCTTCCACTTTGTTCGACTCAACTAAGTTTGACTCTTGGGGTTTATCCTTCCCATACACTTTCTTTGGATTTTTAGCGTTATCTTTTTGCCGCTTTGCCAGAGACTGTTCTTGATTTAAGTCTGAAACTGGCTTTCTCTTTTCACGAGCATTCTTCTTAAGAGGATTTTCCCTCTCATTTGTTGATTTGGATTCCTGCTGTAACCTAAAGAACTGTAGCTCTTCCAGGCGAGGGGCAACCTAAGCAAGCAAAAGAGAGAAAATTGCAAAGCAAGAAGATGAGTGTAGAGATAAATATACAATCAACATCAATACAGGATTAATATACTGATTCACTGCTTCAGTTTGAGTGGAATAGATTTCTGAATTATCAAACAAGATTGTCAGGATTCCATTTGCTTTTGGTACTTAGTCATGTCCATTTCAGATTTTGCCCAACTTCAAAGGAACCTAAACACAAAACCGGATCCATTTTGCAAAACATGCTAGTCCAAAAGTAGAATATATATATAACCTAGGGAAAAGAGAAACCTCACTATGCAACCAGCAAAGGTCAAAAAAGTTCTCTTCGATGATGAAAGGATCAAAAAGTTATGGTTTATTAAAGATAACCTCCACATCCATTATTGGAAACTGCAGCACATTATTCTACATATTTGGATTTACCTAAACCATTCATGTGTATCACTTACAATATACAAACATGGTGCTAATTTTGTATATAAACAGTCAAATTGAAACGGCAGAAGAAAGGAATTTACCTTTTGTACAGCATGGTCAAAATCTTCCAGCGTACCGAACTCCCTCTCAAAGCGTAACCAAGAATGGCATATGTCCTGAATCATTCTGTTTTTTAGGAAGGGAAGATATCATCTAGTCCAAAATATATTACATGGCAAGTGAACTAAACCTCTATAGAACTCATAAGAAAGGAAACAGTATTGACTTATTATAGTGAGACTATTCATGGAATTTCAAGTTGGAACAAATATAATGAATGATGAAAACAAAGCAAATCAAGCTAAAGGCAGATATGAAAGCAACAATATTGCCTTATCAAAGTGGTAAGAACATTCATGGAATTTTGGGTCAGACCAAATAGAGACAGTTGGCAAAAAACAGCAGTGGAAGACGAAAACAAAACAATCAAGCTAAAGGCAGATATGAAAGTAACCAACCACCTCCATCAAGTCAAAAACCTAACTCATACACCAGTTATAGGGGAAAAAAATTGATGACATTTAGACTGCCTTAGGTACAACCCCCCAAAAGCAAAGGTTTACTTTTAAGTATCTTCTAAACCTATAGGATATTTTCATTCTTATGCATGGCATTTATTTTTATTCTATATTGTTTTTTCCTTTCTTCTACTCACTATTCCACTTAATGAGAAAGACTACAATTCCACTACTAGGTTTAAAATTATTACCCATGAACCCTGCCTAGTTTTCAACAATTAATATACTTTTCAACAAATAAAAAACACCCATAGGTTACTTGTGTCACTATTAAACTAATGCATATGGTATGTAAAATATCTGTGACTGCTATACATGCAGATCCCTATTCAAATAGAGGAACTAGAAAACAAACTACTAAATGAAAAGGTGATGCAAAAGGTTTCATAAAAGAAATAGAAAATCAGTTATACCTCTGAACCAATCCCAGGGAATCTTTTACTGTAGCATCTCTTATAGATGGACCTAGCTTCATTTATATGGCCCAATTCAATTTCCATTGCTATATAACCTTGCCAGGCTTCCAACATTGAACCACTGTGAAAACAAGAAGCAAGTTGATGGCAAACTTTGAGAAGTGACAGAAAGTAAAACAACAAAGTGTCTAATGTTCTGTATATGGCAGGAAAAAGATATGGTCAAACCAGATCTTAAGCAAACTCTCCCAAACTCCACGAGCTGCAACTAAATCTTTTCCCAGATTTAGCTCTAAACGGGCCCAATAACTATGTAAACGCACCAAACCCTCTGTATTCTTCAAGTGCTGTGATAAGTAATCCGATGCGCTCTGCAAGTAAATAAAATTAGAAGAGTTCAAGGCACTGTCAATAAAAATCGAAATACTTTTTTACTTTCCAAAAAAAATGAAGATAAAAATAAACTAAAGATTTCAGTTCTCAAAGTATCTAAGTGTGTGTGTGTGTGTGTGTATATCAAAGTTTTATAAAGTTCAAAATAACTAAAGATTTCAGTTCTCAAAGTATCTCTGTGTGTGTGTGTGTGTGTGTATATCAAAGTTTTATAAAGTTCAAAACAGTGAAAGCTTTTGTCACTTAACCCACAGAACCCAATGAGGACCAAAAGCCCAAGGGAGTAGATGCACAAACAAATGTCCCAAAATCAATTTGGTGACCACCTCAAAATCATGAATCATATACATCGGGTAGTATCTACAAATAATTGAATTCAAACAACATCCTACTCCACTATGGCCAGCCCCCACCCAATAGACCACAAGATACCAACAGGGTCATAAAACGCAAGTAGAACTCATAACCTTCCATTATATATAATCTTATCTTATTGATAAATCATAGCAAATAATTTGATCACCCTTAAAAATTTAATAAATATAATTGAAATTTTGAAGATCTTGCCAGCTACACTAATGATGAAAGAAGAAAAGACATTTAGGGAAGCAAAGCACTGCAGAATTTTTTTTAATAAATAATTGATACATAAGGCAAGCTTCATATCTATTTAGGAAGCTTCAAAGTTATACTTAACCAGAGATAAAAAGAATTTAAGGGCAGGAAGGAAAAAAAAAAAAAAAAGACAGAACCTGAAAGGTTTCCCTTATTATTGAATAATTCAAGGCATCCTCTGCTTCACCATTAAGTAAGAATCTTCGTCTTAGGCCGTCTCCTCGAGTGAGGAATAGATCCAGGTACTGAAATAACAAGGTCCAGTAATCAAAGGTAGAGTCAGTACACAGATGTGTGCATGCATGCATGTGTTTATGTACCAATCCAGGCACAACAAATTACAAGAAAATGTTTATGTTAACACATAAAAAGTAATTAAGAGATTATACCTCCTCAACGGTTGAAAAGGTGCATTGCAGCGACTTCTCAAAGACCTGAAATCAATGAGCAAATGACTCAAGACTTTCTTATACCCAATAAACAAAATAACCTGGTAACTTGGAAGTAAGACGTGGAAACTCTACATTGGTTAGGGGGCAAAATGAACTTTGGGTGCTACAATTTTTAAAGCCTACTTTAAGCTTGATTTAAAAAAATTGCCTTCCATAATATTTATGTCATTGGTCTGTAATTTTTTTTTTAGTAAAATGGCTAACGTAATTGAGGTTTGGAAAGACAAATGCAACTTGGAACATAAAGTTGCATTTGTCTCTTAACCAGCAGTGGCATATTTTTCTTACTAACCATTTCATAAAACAAAGTTTGACTGCACTACTTGTTAATCATTAAAATTCAAAAAAAGAAAAGAAAAAAAAAATGAACTCCAATCAAAGAACATTTGCTCCAATGAAAATGTACCAACTGAAACATACAGCAGCTAATTCTTTCTCAGAAGCACGGCCACGCTCCAAGCAGAGCAAATATCGAACCCAAAGATTCCCAACCCAGGGACAATTCTTCGTGGCCCTTGAATAAACCTCTCTAACAATATTGCCTACCTGAAGAACAAGAAATACATGAGGACTTGGACTGCAAATAACTGTCCTCGGGAAAGTATGATATTAACAAATTAAGAGGGAAAACCTTCAAGGTTTTGTCCAAATAGCGAGTATAATCAAGCCAAAGGTCACTTGCTATAGGAAAGTCAGTAATAGCACGTTCATACAGAACTTGTACCCGGGCTGGATCTCCAGAAGACTGTTCAAATTTCAAGTAGATCTGCAAAATCATGTTTTTAGAACTACTGGCGTTATGCTGGGAAAAAAAAAAAAGAAAAAAATGAACAAATGATACTTCACCACCAAAAATAAAAAATAAATAAATAAAAAAGACATTTTAAGGGTACTTTAAGTAATGGAAAGACTGCAGAGGAAAGAGACAGTAAAATATAATTTCTATTTATTACAAGTGCTAATAAAATGCAGGTTTTATAGGCTATATACCATGAATTGTTGGAGTCTCTCTGCCTCAGATATATCCTGCCTTGAAATCTGTTCTTCGAGATGAACACGAGCATTATACGCCTCCAAGGCTCTCTTGTAAGCTGAGGCAACATGAGAAGAAATGGCATCCAGATCACTAGATTCAACGTCAAGAACATTTCCTTGTTCCATCTCCCAAGCCTTATAAGCCTGAAGCGTTGAGCTCATGTTAACAAGAGGCACAGACAACTGACGGTGGAATATAGTTCGTATGCGTTGAATCTGCTTTTCTTTTGCCTGCAACATACAAAAAGTCTCTTACACATAGATCATGCAAGAAAAAAAAATGTAATTCGTTGCATTACAGCAGATTTTCATCCAACGCCATAGAATTTCCTAATCAAATAATAAAACAACTAGGAAGTGATGAGTACAGTTATCAAAGCATTAAAAAAAAAAAAAAAAAAAAGACACTATTATCATTGAAGCATTAAACTCAAATCACAGTCGAGTCTTCTGAATGTACAATTCTCCAAAAATATTGCAACAACTCAAGTAAATGGAGTAGGAACATAAAAGCAAAGCCACTTATGTAAACCAATAAAGTGACATAACTTAGATACATGAGATAACCTAGGATTCATTTTCCAACAAGAAAGAGTAACTCATTTATAATATGAAACACACCTATTGTAACAACCCAGAGAAAAACGCTAACCACATCTGCGTTATCACCTTAAAATGACTAGTTAATTTGGAGCTTCCCTATAATCCTTCATAAAGCCTAGTTTTCACCTAATAATTAAGCACTGTGAAACCTAGCACTTATGACTATTTTTTTATACCACCCACTCTATGTGGGATACTCCTTATCTTCCCAATATGAGACCGGAGTATTACAAACTCTCTCCTTAAACCCCTGGCATCCTTGTCAGGGCTAAGTCATGTACTGCTCGAGTACCACATGGCGTTACTAGGTGGCTCTGATACCATTTGTAACAACCCAGAAAAAAGCGTTAGCCACATCTGAGCTATCACCTCAAAAGAACTAGTCAATTTGAAATTTCCCTAAAATCTCTTATCAAACTCAATTTCACCTAGTAACTAAGCAATGTGGGACTTAACACTCATGACTATGTTTATAAACCACTCACTCTATGTGGGCTACTCCTCATCTTCCAAATGTGGGACCGGGGCATTACACTTACTGTCCCATGTATTTGGCCGCTTAAGGCAGGAAGGCATGGTCCCAATAGCAACCATTCCTTCAAAATAAACCAGAACTGGAAAAAATTTGTGTCTATGATGGAGCTAGTTTAAAGTTTGAAAATGGATAATGTCAAGTTTAAGCCATTGTATATAATTATGGGGAGCCTACGCGATCCTTTCCACCTAAGATTGTCTTGAATCCTCATGCCTTCAAAAATAGGTGTCTTCTACCAGCAACACTAGTTAAACTCCCGACTATAGCAAATCTCCAAAAGTGGTTAGTTTCACAATAGTGCAAGATGTACATAGAATGACGGCTAAGAGGAAAACCTTTCACCCCTTGCCATCTTTTAGGTTTTTTTAAAAAAAATAAAAAAATAAAAAATAAAAATTGTAATGTCAGATTGAATTATGGGTTTATGATAAGCAATGCACATCATAGAGGACAAAGGGTTAAACATTATGCAGGATACGCCATGAAGCCCCCACAATAATCCATTCTATCAACCCTTGATAACCACTCTATTTGCCTCAATACTACTAACGTAGTCACAAAATTTATATTCCCTGCAATAAATCTTCCTCCAAATTATTCTAATTCCTTCAAAATTTATTATTCTAAAACTTTTCAACTAAAAAACATCAATTCCTGCTTCTAATTTCTATTTATTTCATAAGAAATGAAAGGTCCTAGTTTATAAAATCAAAATAAGCCTACTGTGATCACCAATTTCTCCTTCAACGATCATAGCCACTTATCACTAGGCTGTAAGTATCCTTGAAACTGTCAATACACTTGATGAAATCCTATTAGTAGCCTAGAACCAAAGTTCTATAATAACACATATGAAATTGGTTCAGAGTTTAATGCTTGGCTTTCAAAGAAGATATTTACATGGCTGTGGCATCAGGAAATACCATCAGGTTTTTTCTCCCCTTTCTATAAGCAAGGACAACACTTAAAATAAAAATGTACAATGAGTACATGAGCAGAAAGGCTAGAGACATTGCCACTTAGATGTTGAATAGCATAATTGAAACGTTCATGGAGATTTTTGTATTTCAATAAGAATATACCTGCATGGGCCAATATGTATCATTACCCCTTTTTCACCTATCAAAAAAAAAAAAAAAAAAAACGAATATAAACAACAACAGACAGGTTTCTGAACAAGTTCTTACCTGAATGTCCGACTGATCAATAGTTTGAAATATAGCTTGCTCAAATTCCCTGTATGCTTCCCATAGTTTAATGCCGTCAGCAACATGCAAGCCAGCTGCTGTAAGAGCACGCTCATATAGATTTCTTGCCTTTGAAATACCGTCATGCAAACAGTCACGTACCATTTGATCATGCTCAAGAACAAAATTCAAGTAGTCGCACCATAGAGGGACAGACTGTATCAGAAAACATGATAGTCAATTGACTCACTTCTGTAAGCAATACCTTGATATCATGGGTGGAAAATATGAGGTTTAATAATTCTCTCAAGACTTCAGCTTCGGCATCTTGGGGAACTGACAAAGCATTACAAGAATATGACTGCCACAAAAGAATCATTCTTCTAAATGTTCACATGTAAATTTTCGCTTTAATTTCTCCACATTAAGAATTGGAAGAGACTAGAAGATGATTCAAATTTATTTAGTTCAAACACTGATGTGCCAAAATCATAAAACAAGGAAAGGAAAATTTCACCTTCAAAATGGCTCACGACCACATGGACATCAAACTACAAACATAGATTGATATTATAATGTGAACCTCACTATCATGTTGTTGTCACTTCAGCTAATCAATTTGTTCCTTTTTTACTCTCTTTTCATAGAAATGTGAACAAGTTTTCAAATCATATGGTTCAGGATTAAGAATACAAGATTTTTGGGAAAGACAACCAACTCTCCAAAAACAATTTTCAAGCCGCCAAAGCAACATAAATATGTGTTATTTGTCCCAATATACTTGCCGGGGGAAGAAATTTGTGCCATACATCCTGATATAATGCCTCACAGTAAAAGAAAGAAAATAGATGGCACCTCTTGGGATTTAAACAGTATATACTATAACAAGAACCAGGGGGAAAAAAAAACCCAAATTCTGTTAGTAAGATCCATAACAAACCAGATAATCGAATACTCCTCGCTCATAAAGCTTCTCAATTGCAGGAACAGCCTCATGCCTGCAAAGTCAGGGTAAAAAATAGCAACAAATTAAACCAACAATCACAAAAGATAACAAAAAGCTTAAAACTCGTATGTGAAGGAAACTGAATTTCATCCAAATTCTTAATTGCCGTGCACCTAAGACCGTAAGTGATTGTAAAATACTTATAGCCCAAAAAACAAAATGCACAGAAAACTTAAAACCCAGTGTTTGATTCCCTATTTGGTTATCTTTTCCTCACTTCTTCTCATACGAGCAAAACCATGGAACAAGCAAAAATGCCCAGTAAGCAAAAGTAATTCCCAAAGGAAAATAGAAATGAAAAGGATGATACCCGGTGCCAAGAGAAGCTTCATCTTTGGCCCATTCCTGCCACAAGGCAGGTGTCAGTGGAAAGAGCTCGCTCATAGCTTCCCTTGCCTGTCTCAGTTTCTCTATGTCGCCCATTTTCCGCAGAAGCCTCACGAACTGAAGAAAGAAAGAAAGAATAAAAAAAATAAAAAATAAAATAAAATAAAAAAAGACCATAATTATTAGATTATATATAAAAATCATTTTCTTTTCTTGGGATTTCTTAGCAAGCAAACAGAGTGAATACCTTGATATGAGCGTCATAGTTGGAAGGGTTGGACGAAAGCTCCACCTCCAAGGTCTGCAGCTGGAGGTTCTGCTGAGCTTCGTCTTCGGAGTCGGAATCGGAGCCATCAGAACTGGGAGAGCTAGGAGGGTTTTGGGCAGCGTCCGGCATGTATTGGTCTCCGTTGTCAACGTTTTCTTCTTCTTCATCTTCTTCAGAAGTTGATGGCTTTGATTTGGGCTGTTCTTCTAGGGTTGGGGTTTTTTCCATTGCAACTACGCGCCACTCTCTCTCTCTCTCTCTCGCTCTCTCTTCGCTCTGCTTCGCTTGGAATTGGAATAAGAAAGATTTGTACAAGTTTTTGCGAGCTAAGCCCCATGTGCTTCTAATAGGGGCAGTCTGGGTTTCCACCTGCTCTTTTGGTCTTATGGTAAATAAAGAAATAAATCACTTGTCAAACCATGCCGGTCTATTTGTTACTTCTAAAGGTCCGATGTCCCATTCGTGCGAGATGGCTTTTAAAATTATCATTTGATCAAAATTTAGTAATAATTAATTACAAGTTTAATGTCCTCAAGAGGTAGCTTAATCGGCTGAAGACCACGCCTCATAAAGCGGAGGTCATTAGTTTGAATCTCTCCTTCCCTCTTAGACGGACATGTCAAAAAAGAAAAAATTACAAGTTTAATTGTAACACAAGAGGGACTTGTAACATTATTCATCCCGCATCTATCTCTATAATTCCTTTTAAGGCAAGAAAAGTCATTACTCCTTGGGTCTATCTCTATAATTCCTTTTAAGGCAAGAGCATTTTGAGACATTCTACGTGTTTGAGAAATATAGTTTTAAGTCAAAAAGCATTTTTTAGCAAAAAATTCATTTTTAGCACTTTAAATTTTTGCCAAAAGTGCGTTTTGGCCATTTTTTTGCTTTTTGAACCCTTAAAAGCTTTTTTGAATATTTTTACCAAACGAGTATTTTTTTCTTTAAACGGACTTTTTAAGTATTAAAAATACTTTTAATCTCCTCAAACGCACACACAAACAGGCCCTAAGAATGAGATGACTTTTAAAATTACAATTTGATCAAAATTTAATAATGATCCATCATAAAGTTAATAGTAATTTTAGATGCTACATCATTCTTGGAATGACACAAAATGAACACAAGAATAATTTCTACCATTACTCCAAGGAAAATACTAGCAAAAACTATTTGTTCAGTTTTTTAAAATTTTTATTTTATGCCTTTTTTTTTGTTCTTAAAACAAAACTATTAACAAACAATTTAAACATAAAATATGCATAAAAATTAATAACTCTTCCTCTTGAATCCAATCAATAAAAAGAATAAAGAGCATGGCGCTATAATTAAGGGTCCGTTTGGAAATCTATTATTTTATATTTAAATAGCTTAGATTGTGTCAAATTATGATTACAATTTTGGTAAAATATGAACTATTTAAGAATAGAGTTATACTGAAAAATATGGATTTGGATGTCTACTACCCTGCCCAAACAAGTGGACGAGATGTTCGAAACTTATTTGAATAAGTGGGTTTTATAAAAATTCTCTCATATTTATTGTCTAATTTTTTAACGATTCAAAAGGCAAAATTATTGAAAATTTCTAATCA
>NC_081544.1:427515-431425 GCF_901000735.1 Corylus avellana | reverse complement strand
TCTTATTATTAAAGGGCGTGGTTGAAGTGGGTCTACCACTCTTTTTTTTTTTTTTTGGTTAGCAAGTACAAGGGAAAGGGGAAGGGAAAACTATCAGAAGAAGAACAAAATAAAAGGCAGGGCAACCTTACATAAATTCCAATACAACCGATTCAGAGCAAAAACAACCAAAATCTACTATAAATGGGTCCAAAAAGTGACCCAATCTTGACTCTTGACAATTCGGCCAAGAGAATGACAGCCTCAAATGGCAGTTTGGAGGGGCATTTTTGCCTGAGACATCTTCTACTACAACAATAAACCATCTTCAAAGCTACATTAGAGAAGGGAGCTCTGGAAGAGGTTATTTTGGAGCGGCCGAAGATAAGCACCCTTAAGACTTGCACTCCTTTTCTCGTTTCCTACCCGAATTTTTTAGAACTCGGACGGAATGTCTACCAAAATAGATGCAATATGTACCAAAAAAGAAAATACTCTAGCTATACCATTGAAATTTGTTGTCATGTATATTTGTTGAATCAAAATTTTACAAATATATACAGAGTAGACTTGATGAGTTTCACACTTATACATAAAACCATTTTATTCTATGACAAATAGACTGGCTTTTAATATCGGCTAGGAAAAAAAAAACATACAATTCCTTTAATTTATTACAAGAAGTTATTTTCGACCCCATCGGCTTGCGTTCGGTGCAGATGGAGGAATATGACTCTTTTTCATTACACTGGGGTGAAACATGCTTGGGTCTGTTCCACCCGAAGGCCCAGACGGAGGAACAGAACCCTTGGACAGACCGTGGAATATGGTCCCAAAGCGATTATGAGGAGGAGGAGGAGGAGGAGAGGAAGAGGACTTCCTAGCATTAAGCTTTGGTAGCATCCCATAGTGCAAATGCTTTGGGGGGGTGGTGGAGAAATCTGGTTTTCCATATGCTGCATCAAGCATTCTGCCCTCTGTGGGAAAAGTGGTTACTACAAGCACAAGGGCAATGAACATCAACTTTTGACCGGCTACCTTCATCTTCTTCAACGCTCCACACTTCTTCTCTGTAAGCTGCTTTCTTTTAGGCTTCCTCGTCCCATGAGCCTTTAAATAAACACCATGCATGCATCCCTATTGAAGGAAAGGTTCGAGCTTCATTGGTCCTCATTTTCCTTTGACATTGTCTCTGGCTACTCCTTCCTTTAAGGAATGTCTTGAATTTTAGTTGATCCTCCTCTTCCTTTAATATTTATTGAATAGAAATTTTCAATAATTTTGCTTTTTGAATCGTTAAAAAATTAGACAATAAATATGAGAGAATTTTTATAAAACCCACTTATTCAAATAAGTTTTGAACATCTCGTCCACTTGTTTGGGCAGGGTAGTAGACATCCAAATCCATATTTTTCACTATAACTCTATTCTTAAATAGTTCAAATTTTACCAAAATTGTAATCATAATTTGACACAATCTAAACTATTTAAATATAAAATAATAGATTTCCAAACGGACCCTTAATTATAGCCATGCTCTTTATTCTTTTTATTGATTGGATTCAAGAGGAAGAGTTATTAATTTTTATGCATATTTTATGTTTAAATTGTTTGTTAATAGTTTTGTTTTAAGAACAAAAAAAAGGCATAAAATAAAAATTTTAAAAAACTGAACAAATAGTTTTTGCTAGTATTTTCCTTGGAGTAATAGTAGAAATTATTCTTGTGTTCCTTTTGTGTCATTCCAAGAATGATGTAGCTTCTAAAATCACTATTAACTTTATGATGGATCATTATTAAATTTTGATCAAATTGTGATTTTAAAAGTCACCTCATTCTTAGGGCCTGTTTGTGTGTGCGTTTGAGGAGATTAAAAGTATTTTTAATACTCAAAAAGTCCGTTTGAAGAAAAAAGTACTCGTTTGGTAAAAATATTAAAAAACGCTTTTAAGGGTTCAAAAAGCCAAAAAATGGTCAAAACGCACTTTTGGCAAAAACTTAAAGTGCTAAAAATGAATTTTTTGCTAAAAAATGTTTTTTTGACTTAAAACTATATTTCTCAAACACGTACAATGTCTCAAAATGCTCTTGCCTTAAAAGGAATTATAGAGATAGACCGAAGGAGTAATGACTTTTCTTGCCTTAAAAGGAATTATAGAGATAGATGCGGGATGAATAATGTTACAAGTCCCTTTTGTGTCACAATTAAACTTGTAATTAATCATTACTAAATTTTGATCAAATGATAATTTTAAAAGCCATCTAGCACGAATGGGACACCGACCTTTAGAAGTAACAAATAGACCGGCATGGTTTGACGAGTGATTTATTTCTTTATTTACCATAAGACCAAAAGAGCAGGTGGAAACCCAGACTGCCCCTATTAGAAGCACATGGGGCTTAGCTCGCAAAAACTTGTACAAATCTTTCTTATTCCAATTCCAAGCGAAGCAGAGCGAAGAGAGAGCGAGAGAGAGAGTGGCGCGTAGTTGCAATGGAAAAAACCCCAACCCTAGAAGAACAGCCCAAATCAAAGCCATCAACTTCTGAAGAAGATGAAGAAGAAGAAAACGTTGACAACGGAGACCAATACATGCCGGACGCTGCCCAAAACCCTCCTAGCTCTCCCGGTTCTGATGGCTCCGATTCCGATTCCGAAGACGAAGCTCAGCAGAACCTCCAGCTGCAGACCTTGGAGGTGGAGCTTTCGTCCAACCCTTCCAACTATGACGCTCATATCAAGGTATTCACTCTGTTTGCTTGCTAAGAAATCCCAAGAAAAGAAAATGATTTTTATATATAATCTAATAATTATGGTCTTTTTTTATTTTATTTTATTTTTTATTTTTTTTATTCTTTCTTTCTTTCTTCAGTTCGTGAGGCTTCTGCGGAAAATGGGCGACATAGAGAAACTGAGACAGGCAAGGGAAGCTATGAGCGAGCTCTTTCCACTGACACCTGCCTTGTGGCAGGAATGGGCCAAAGATGAAGCTTCTCTTGGCACCGGGTATCATCCTTTTCATTTCTATTTTCCTTTGGGAATTACTTTTGCTTACTGGGCATTTTTGCTTGTTCCATGGTTTTGCTCGTATGAGAAGAAGTGAGGAAAAGATAACCAAATAGGGAATCAAACACTGGGTTTTAAGTTTTCTGTGCATTTTGTTTTTTGGGCTATAAGTATTTTACAATCACTTACGGTCTTAGGTGCACGGCAATTAAGAATTTGGATGAAATTCAGTTTCCTTCACATACGAGTTTTAAGCTTTTTGTTATCTTTTGTGATTGTTGGTTTAATTTGTTGCTATTTTTTACCCTGACTTTGCAGGCATGAGGCTGTTCCTGCAATTGAGAAGCTTTATGAGCGAGGAGTATTCGATTATCTGGTTTGTTATGGATCTTACTAACAGAATTTGGGTTTTTTTTTCCCCCTGGTTCTTGTTATAGTATATACTGTTTAAATCCCAAGAGGTGCCATCTATTTTCTTTCTTTTACTGTGAGGCATTATATCAGGATGTATGGCACAAATTTCTTCCCCCGGCAAGTATATTGGGACAAATAACACATATTTATGTTGCTTTGGCGGCTTGAAAATTGTTTTTGGAGAGTTGGTTGTCTTTCCCAAAAATCTTGTATTCTTAATCCTGAACCATATGATTTGAAAACTTGTTCACATTTCTATGAAAAGAGAGTAAAAAAGGAACAAATTGATTAGCTGAAGTGACAACAACATGATAGTGAGGTTCACATTATAATATCAATCTATGTTTGTAGTTTGATGTCCATGTGGTCGTGAGCCATTTTGAAGGTGAAATTTTCCTTTCCTTGTTTTATGATTTTGGCACATCAGTGTTTGAACTAAATAAATTTGAATCATCTTCTAGTCTCTTCCAATTCTTAATGTGGAGAAATTAAAGCGAAAATTTACATGTG
>NC_081544.1:422427-427415 GCF_901000735.1 Corylus avellana | reverse complement strand
TATATATATATATATATAGTAACAAATAATTAATTATATATTTTATGATTGGCTAATCCCCTCCCATAAATCTTATTATTCATTAAAATCTTTAAATTGCATTTATTTTGGTCTTAATTTGCTCACCAGATTTACATGGGATTTTATATTGTGTTTATTAAATCCTATAAAATCGCATTTCCTGATTGGTTCATTCCCTTCCATAAATCTCTTTATTTATTAAAATCTTAAAACTGCATTTATGTTTAAGCGTGAAAAATTTAGACCCTTCGATTTTGCCAACTGTTCCGCAATAACTGTTCACGCCTGCAACAATCAGCCTCTCAACAGCTGACACGTTGCCTCGAAAATGCTACAACGTTTCAATCTCCCAACCTTGCCAGCTTGCACCCATCCATTTCTTTCATTTCCTCATTTCTTCACTTTTACTCATACGGTCATACCAAAACCCTTGCCGCATTTACTGCTTCTTGCTTGGTTTCAATCAAACTCAAATACATGACACACAGGGAGATCGAGACGCAGAGATTGAGAGAGAGACCAAGATGTAGAGATTGAGAGAGAGATCGAGATGCAGAGATTACGATGGTTGAAAGAAGAAGACGATGAAGCCAAAGAGGAGGGGTTTCCAACCATGGGTTGTTGTGAGCTAAAATCTTAGCCTTTCCTGTGTATTTTCTTTACGCCCATTGTTTATAAAACAAAAATCACATTGGTTGGGTAAGATTTCACCTACGTTTGATTTAGGTTGAGATTTTGTGATGTGTTCTTGATGTGGGTTTTGACCAGAATAGTCGAGCCCGAGCTCGAGCTCGAACATGGATTCAACCCTATCGAGCCGAGCTTGAACAAGAATCTCAGGCTCGAGCCCGAGCCCGAGCCTGATCCCAAAATAAACGAGCCAAGCTTGGACAGCCCAAGCTCGGCTCGTTTACACCCCTAAGTGGAAACGGGCCTCAAAGATGGCATCTTTCTCTGCTATCTAAGCTTTTTGTTCTTCAATCTGTTTGGCCATCTTATCCATCGCACGTCTTTGTTGTGTCCGCTCTTCTTCAAGTTCTCTAATTCTATTTGTCATCTGTGAGAACGATGAGTTCCCAGGATTTTGAGACCGTGCCTGGGACGATGTATAGTATGAATGTATGTTGCCTCGCACTGGTAAAACATTCGGATCCACCTGTCGAATCCTGCCAGCGTACTCAGGCTTATTTCCATGCGCCTAAGTATACGCATCATTCGATGTCCACCGTACCGTCCCTTCAGTCACACTCGACGTCAATGCCGGGTTAGTGGGTATCAATTCCTCTATCCTCTCCTATATGTTAAATAACAAGTTAATATCTTATATAAAGAAGGTTAATCGTAAATAATTTATCAAAATATATATCGGTGAGTACTTACACATCTCTCCCTGACAACTTCATTTGGATAGTCACCATCCTTCTTCGTGTGTGTTGAAATGTAAGCTTGCGCTCGAGTCGGAGTAGTGCCCAAAGTTAAGGTCTACATAAAAAAAAAAAAAAAAAAAAAAAACATAAATATACGGTTAGATACCTATATATGTATATATATATATATGTGGTAAATAAGACAAATACCTCTTTATGTGTCGCTTTGCTACAAATACCTCTTCATGTGTCATCCTAGCAAAGCTCATCGACCCGGTGCAGTGAGGTGTGTTGTTTTTTGCTCGCAATGCCTTCATGTAGGCAGCATACTCCTACATAAATATCATTCTTAATATGTCAGTCCTAACACAATTACAATTAATGAAACTACACTCGTGACCTACCTAATTTTTCGTATCCAACAACACATCCAAGTCATATGCGTTGTATTTCGAAATGGCATCTTGATCCATTCTCGCCTTCACGATGTCAGGAGTATCGCCCGACTGAATTTTTATCGCTTCTTTCACCGAGTGTTTCCAACTCTTCAGCTTCACGCCTATATCTCGGAACGCGTCATTTTTAATCGCATCGAGATTGTACTCAAGTGGGATGTAAAAGTCCAACTGCACAAGTTAAAAAAGTTAGGTGTGTCAATTCACGCATTAATAGCGTTTGACATAATGAAATATCCTCCTTCGTACGGGGCACTACCTGTGTCCAGTCGTCCCGCAATCTAACATAATTCCCGCTCCTTATGATGTTGCTGGTCGTCCTCCAAAATTTCATCCTGCTAAATCCTGCGGGCTGCCACACTCTATTGTACTCGCACACGACATTTTGCCCGGTGAGGACATCCTACGTCTTGTTCGATGGTTTAATGGTTACCACTTGAATATGAGTGCGCCCGTCTCGATCGATGCTTAATACATTAATAATTACCGATATTAATTATTTGCAATTCAATAGTAACTACATAACTATTATACGTATTCAATATTGGTATTTGAAGCAAAAATACTTGCTTATTGTCCGGAGCTGGCGATTGCCCAACACATCTGGAGTAGAGTCATCGGGCTACGAGTCCTGCGTGGCGCCTATCCCATCATTCACGTCCGCTGGTCCCTGTGTCTCACTGTCCTCCAGTTGCGATGACTCACTGTAGTTCAAACATGTGTTCTCGTCGGGGGGGAATAACCGCTCTATATGGCCATGTGAACATATCCCTAACTCGCTCATCGGCGGACTAGGCATATAAAACTCTTGCTCCGTGTTATATGGAGACGGCTGAGACTGATACCCCATATGGGACCCTTCCACATGCTCTGGAAGTATTGGTCTATACCTCTGGTCGTCTACCTGTGGGGACCTCTGTCGTCTACTCTTCCCCCTAGTACTCATATCAACCTGTGAAACACATCACGCACCCAATTAATTATGTATACAATAGATAAAATATGCACCACAATTACTAATCAATGTAGAAAGAAATAACAGAAAACAAGTCAATTAGTTGTTATTTTTTTAGTGTATTTCTTTAATTACATCGTTTCAATTTTTTGTTTATTTTTAACAAATAAATACATACATTTAGTTTCAATTGTAACATCTACATAATCTAAATTTACAAAACCTAAACAAAATTAAGGTCCAAATTTAAATGCATTTCTTATACATGGGGACCCTAGATAAAATAGATCTAGCTATCTAGCTAGGTTATTTGTTGTATTTTTTTATTTATTATTTTTTATGACATTTACATACTATAAATTTGTAAGACCTAAATGAATTTTTTATATATGGGGATCCTAGATAAAATAGATTTAGCTAGCTAGATTATTTGTTGTTGTTTTTGTTTTTGTTTTTGTTTCTGTTTATAATAACATTTATGCATTTGTTATATATGGGGACCGTAGATAAAATAAATCCAGCTAGCTATGTTATTTGCTTTCTTTTGTTTTTTTTCCTTTGTTTTTCTTTTTTAACATTTGCATACTTATTCTAAATTTTCAAAATCTAAACAAAAATTAACGACCATATCCAATGCATTTGTTATTTGTTGTTGTTTTGTTTTTTGTTTTTTTTGGTTTAAGCAAGTTTTTTTGGGTTTTTTTTTGTTCTGATAACGTGCATTTGCAAAACCTATACAAAATTTATGTCTAAATCTAAATGCAAAAACCTGCACAAAAAAACCTAAACCTACACAAAATTTAGGTCTAAATTAATCTAAATGCAAAAACCTGCACAAAAAAACCTACTTTCAAAAAATTTACGTACGTAATTTTACATGCATGTATGCAAATATATTAAACAATATTCCCACCATAGAAAACATATATCTCAAACAAATAAATTAATTAGCTAACATGTAAAATTAATTTGCTAATATAACTATATCAATAATATATAATAAAATTGTACACCGTAAATTATATATTTATATAAATAAATAAATAAATATATATATATATATATATATATATATATATATAAGAGTAGAGGCACGGAGAACGCTGCAGGGAGAAAAAGCTCGGTGATCTGCCTGAGGGAGGAGCCGGGCGCATGATGACCTGGCCGCAGAGAGAGAAACACTGAGAGCTAGAGAGAGAACGCCAAGTCACTAGCAAGCTAGCTAGTGAGAGAGAGAACACGGGTGAGAGAATGCGTGTGACTATGACGGAGACGGAGATACGGCTGGCGGTGAAAAAAAAGTGGCGGAGGGGAGGGGGTTGTTAGCTATGGCACCCGCGGGGGAGAAAGAAAGAGAGGGAAGGACAAAGAAAGAAGAAAAAAAAGAAGAAGAAGGAGCTGAACCCAGGCTGGATTCGTGCCTTCCCGAGGTGTGCTTCTTGACGTGTCAACACAGGACACGTCAAGAATTAATTTTCTTGACGTGTCCACATGTGACACGTCAAGAATTGCAAGATAGATTTTTAAATTTTAATTTATATCATTTTTTTCTCTTATATAACACATTATACATACAATATACTTAAAACTAATTAGAGAATAAATAGATTAATATTCTAGATGTACAGATAATAAAATTCATTTTTTCGTGAGGCCAGACTTAATAATCCACTCACTGAACACATATTTTGTGTTGGTCGGGTTCATGTGGGGTTTGCGGGTCTTATAAAATAAATGTATTCTGTATGTCCTATTTTTTAAAAATCAATATGGCTATCATATTAATATTAGTAGAATGATTTATGCATGATAATATGATCATATCATATTAATATGGCTATCATTTCATTTCAAATTAATATTAATGAAATGTTTGATTCATATGCATGATAATATTTATTGGTATACAATACGTATATACCAATTAATTTATACTAGTATGATAAAATTAATTTTTCATACAAATTAAAATTAATTTACTACCTAATTTTTTTAATACATATTGTATAATTAATTTACTACCTAATTATAATTATAATTAATTATAATTATTGACGTATGGAATAAAGGCACGTCAAACTTTTTTGACGTGTAAAAAATAACACGTCAAAAATTTTTGACATGTTAAAAGCCAACACATCAATAAATTTTTTATTAACGTGTTTATTTTGACACATAAAAAATTATTGA